>NW_027076272.1:0-32500 GCF_963932015.1 Anas acuta | reverse complement strand
CCCCTGACCCCTGACCTCTGACCCCTGACCTCTGACCCCCGACCTATGACCCCTGACCCCTGACCTCTGACCCCTGACCTCTGACCCCCGACCTATGACCCCTTACCCCTGACCTCTGACCCCTGACCTCTGACCCCTGACCCCTGACCTCTGACCCCTGACCTCTGACCCCTGACCCCGGACCTCTGACCCCTGACCTCTGACCCCCGACCTATGACCCCTGACCTCTGACCCCTGACCTCTGACCCCCCGACCTCTGACCCCCTGACCCTTGACCCCTGACCTCTGATGCCTGACCTCTGACCCCCCGACCCCTGACCTCTGACGCCTGACCCCTGAGCCCCGACCCCCGACCTCTGACCTTTGACCTGTGACCCCTGACCTCTGATCCCCTGACCTCTGACCCCTGACCCAAGCCCAAGCCCAAAAATCCCAAGCCCAAAAAATAGGACTCTCAAAACCTAAACCCAAAAACTAAAACCTAAAAACCCAAAAACCTAAACCCAAAAACGCTCCAAACACTAATCCAAAAAAAATAAGACGCTCAAAGCACTAACACAAAATATTAAGATGCTCAAAACCCTAACCCTGGAGAACCTAACCTGAAAAAATCAATCAATCAATAAATAAAAATAAAATTTTAAAACCCTAACCCTAAATAATTGACCAAAAAGAAAACCCTAAGACCCTAACCCTAAAAAACCTTTCAACACTACAACCCATAAACTCTAAAACCCTAACACACTAACCCTGAAAACCTTAAAACCTTAACCCCCAAATCCCTAAAATACTAACCGTTAAAAATCCAAACCTAAACAACTTAAAATCCTAAAAAACCCTAACCCTAACCCCCTAACCATAACCCTAGCCCTAACCCTAACAAACCCTAACCCTAACCCAAATCCCTAACCCTAAACCTAACCCTAACCCCGAACCCGAACCCTAACCCCTAACCATAACCCTAAGCCCTAACCCTAACCCTAATAAACCCTAAGCCTAACCCTATCCCTAACCCTAACGCTAACCTTAACCCTAACTCTAAACCTAACGCCCTGACCACAACCCTAACCCTAACCCAAACCCTAAACCCAAACCCTAACACTACCCCTAACCCTAAACCCTAACCCTAACCCTACCCCCTAACACTACCCCTAACCCCCTAACGATAACACTAGCCCTAACCCTAACGAACCCTAACCCTAAACCAAAACTCTAACCCTAACCCTAACCCCTTGGCAACCGCATCCCGCACACTTGGTTCCCCCATCATTTTGGTTCCCCCCCAGTGCACCCCGCAAATGTGTCCCCCCGGAAACAAAACCCCGCACACTTGGTTCCCCCCTCATTTTGGTTCCCCCCCCGGTGCGCCCCACAAATGGGTCCCCCCGGAAACAAAACCCCGCACACTTGGTTCCCCCCTCATTTTGGTCCCCCCCCCGGTGCGCCCCACAAATGGGTTCCCCCGGAAACAAAACCCCGCACACTTGGTTCCCCCTCATTTTGGTTCCCCCCCCGGTGCGCCCCACAAATGGGTCCCCCCGGAAACAAAACCCCGCACACTTGGTTCCCCCCTCATTTTGGTTCCACCCCCGGTGCGCCCCACAAATGGGTCCCCCCGGAAACCGCACCCCGCACTCTTGGTTCCCCCCTCATTTTGGTTCCCCCCCACCCTTGGGGTCCCCCCAAGCCTCATGGACTTCCTCTGACCCCTGACCTCTGACCCCCGACCTATGACCCCTGACCCCTGACCTCTGACCCCTGACCTCTGACCCCGACCTATGACCCCTGACCCCTGACCTCTGACCCCTGACCTCTGACCCCCTGACCCTTGGCCCCTGACCTCTGACCCCCGACCTATGACCCCTGACCCCGGACCTCTGACCCCTGACCTCTGACCCCTGACCTCTGACCCCCGACCTATGACCCCCGACCTATGACCCCTGACCCCTGACCCCTGACTTCTGACCCCTTACCCCGGACCCCCTGGCCCTTGACCCCTGACCTCTGACCCCCGACCTATGACCCCTGACCTCTGACCCCTGACCTCTGACCCCCCGACCTCTGACCCCCTGACCCTTGACCCCTGACCTCTGATGCCTGACCTCTGACCCCCCGACCCCTGACCTCTGACGCCTGACCCCTGACCCCCGACCCCCGACCTCTGACCTTTGACCTGTGACCCCTGACCTCTGACCCCCTGACCTCTGACCCCTGACCCAAGCCCAAGCCCAAAAATCCCAAGCCCAAAAAATAGGACTCTCAAAACCTAAACCCAAAAACTAAAACCTAAAAACCCAAAAACCTAAACCCAAAAACGCTCCAAACACTAATCCAAAAAAAATAAGACGCTCAAAGCACTAACACAAAATATTAAGATGCTCAAAACCCTAACCCTGGAGAACCTAACCTGAAAAAATCAATCAATCAATAAATAAAAATAAAATTTTAAAACCCTAACCCTAAATAATTGACCAAAAAGAAAACCCTAAGACCCTAACCCTAAAAAACCTTTCAACACTACAACCCATAAACTCTAAAACCCTAACACACTAACCCTGAAAACCTTAAAACCTTAACCCCCAAATCCCTAAAATACTAACCGTTAAAAATCCAAACCTAAACAACTTAAAATCCTAAAAAACCCTAACCCTAACCCCCTAACCATAACCCTAGCCCTAACCCTAACAAACCCTAACCCTAACCCAAATCCCTAACCCTAAACCTAACCCTAACCCTGAACCCGAACCCTAACCCCCTAACCATAACCCTAAGCCCTAACCCTAACCCTAATAAACCCTAAGCCTAACCCTATCCCTAACCCTAACGCTAACCTTAACCCTAACCCTAAACCTAACGCCCTGACCAGAACCCTAACCCTAACCCAAACCCTAAACCCAAACCCTAACACTACCCCTAACCCTAAACCCTAACCCTAACCCTACCCCCTAACACTACCCCTAACCCCCTAACGATAACACTAGCCCTAACCCTAACGAACCCTAACCCTAAACCAAAACCCTAACCCTAACCCTAACCCCTTGGCAACCGCATCCCGCACACTTGGTTCCCCCCTCATTTTGGTTCCCCCCCAGTGCACCCGCAAATGTGTCCCCCCGGAAACAAAACACCGCACACTTCGTTCCCCCCTCATTTTGGTTCCCCCCCCGGTGCGCCCCACAAATGGGTCCCCCCAGAAACAAAACCCCGCACACTTGGTTCCCCCCTCATTTTGGTCCCCCCCCGGTGCGCCCCGCAAATGTGTCCCCCCGGAAACAAAACCCCGCACACTTGGTTCCCCCCTCATTTTGGTTCCCCCCCCGGTGCGCCCCACAAATGGGTCCCCCCGGAAACAAAACCCCGCACACTTGGTTCCCCCCTCATTTTGGTTCCCCCCCCGGTGCGCCCCACAAATGGGTCCCCCCCGGAAACCGCACCCCGCACTCTTGGTTCCCCCCTCATTTTGGTTCCCCCCCACCCTTGGGGTCCCCCCAAGCCTCATGGACTTCCTCTGACCCCTGACCTCTGACCCCCGACCTATGACCCCTGACCCCTGACCTCTGACCCCTGACCTCTGACCCCGACCTATGACCCCTGACCCCTGACCTCTGACCCCTGACCTCTGACCCCCTGACCCTTGGCCCCTGACCTCTGACCCCCGACCTATGACCCCTGACCCCGGACCTCTGACCCCTGACCTCTGACCCCTGACCTCTGACCCCCGACCTATGACCCCCGACCTATGACCCCTGACCCCTGACCCCTGACTTCTGACCCCTTACCCCGGACCCCCTGGCCCTTGACCCCTGACCTCTGACCCCCGACCTATGACCCCTGACCTCTGACCCCTGACCTCTGACCCCCCGACCTCTGACCCCCTGACCCTTGACCCCTGACCTCTGATGCCTGACCTCTGACCCCCCGACCCCTGACCTCTGACGCCTGACCCCTGACCCCCGACCCCCGACCTCTGACCTTTGACCTGTGACCCCTGACCTCTGACCCCCTGACCTCTGACCCCTGACCCAAGCCCAAGCCCAAAAATCCCAAGCCCAAAAAATAGGACTCTCAAAACCTAAACCCAAAAACTAAAACCTAAACACCCAAAAACCTAAACCCAAAAACGCTCCAAACACTAATCCAAAAAAAATAAGACGCTCAAAGCACTAACACAAAATATTAAGATGCTCAAAACCCTAACCCTGGAGAACCTAACCTGAAAAAATCAATCAATCAATAAATAAAAATAAAATTTTAAAACCCTAACCCTAAATAATTGACCAAAAAGAAAACCCTAAGACCCTAACCCTAAAAAACCTTTCAACACTACAACCCATAAACTCTAAAACCCTAACACACTAACCCTGAAAACCTTAAAACCTTAACCCCCAAATCCCTAAAATACTAACCGTTAAAAATCCAAACCTAAACAACTTAAAATCCTAAAAAACCCTAACCCTAACCCCCTAACCATAACCCTAGCCCTAACCCTAACAAACCCTAACCCTAACCCAAATCCCTAACCCTAAACCTAACCCTAACCCCGAACCCGAACCCTAACCCCCTAACCATAACCCTAAGCCCTAACCCTAACCCTAATAAACCCTAAGCCTAACCCTTTCCCTAACCCTAACGCTAACCTTAACCCTAACCCTAAACCTAACGCCCTGACCATAACCCTAACCTTAACCCAAACCCTAAACCCAAACCCTAACACTACCCCTAACCCTAAACCCTAACCCTAACCCTACCCCCTAACACTACCCCTAACCCCCTAACGATAACACTAACCCTAACCCTAACGAACCCTAACCCTAAACCAAAACCCTAACCCTAACCCTAACCCCTTGGCAACCGCATCCCGCACACTTGGTTCCCCCCTCATTTTGGTTCCCCCCCAGTGCACCCCGCAAATGTGTCCCCCCGGAAACAAAACCCCGCACACTTGGTTCCCCCCTCATTTTGGTTCCCCCCGGTGCGCCCCGCAAATGTGTCCCCCCGGAAACAAAACCCCGCACACTTGGTTCCCCCCTCATTTTGGTTCCCCCCCCGGTGCGCCCCACAAATGGGTCCCCCCGGAAACAAAACCCCGCACACTTGGTTCCCCCCTCATTTTGGTTCCCCCCCCCCGGTGCGCCCCACAAATGGGTCCCCCCGGAAACAAAAACCCGCACACTTGGTTCCCCCCTCATTTTGGTTCCCCCCCCCGGTGCGCCCCACAAATGGGTCCCCCCGGAAACAAAACCCCGCACACTTGGTTCCCCCCTCATTTTGGTTCCCCCCCCCCGGTGCGCCCCACAAATGGGTCCCCCGGAAACCGCACCCCGCACTCTTGGTTCCCCCCTCATTTTGGTTCCCCCCCACCCTTGGGGTCCCCCCAAGCCTCATGGACTTCCTCTGACCCCTGACCTCTGACCCCCGACCTATGACCCCTGACCCCTGACCTCTGACCCCTGACCTCTGACCCCCGACCTATGACCCCTGACCCCTGACCTCTGACCCCTGACCTCTGACCCCCGACCTATGACCCCTTACCCCTGACCTCTGACCCCTGACCTCTGACCCCTGACCCCTGACCTCTGACCCCTGACCTCTGACCCCTGACCCCGGACCTCTGACCCCTGACCTCTGACCCCCGACCTATGACCCCTGCCCCCTGACCTCTGACCCCTGACCTCTGACCCCCTGACCCTTGGCCCCTGACCTCTGACCCCCGACCTATGACCCCTGACCCCGGACCTCTGACCCCTGACCTCTGACCCCTGACCTCTGACCCCCGACCTATGACCCCCGACCTATGACCCCTGACCCCTGACCCCTGACTTCTGACCCCTTACCCCGGACCTCTGACCCCTGACCTCTGACCCCCGACCTATGACCCCTGACCTCTGACCCCCCGACCTCTGACCCCCCGACCTCTGACCCCCTGACCCTTGACCCCTGACCTCTGATGC
Organism: Anas acuta; assembly: GCF_963932015.1. Taxonomy (NCBI): domain Eukaryota; kingdom Metazoa; phylum Chordata; class Aves; order Anseriformes; family Anatidae; genus Anas; species Anas acuta. The sequence continues at coordinate 26,549 of NW_027076272.1, read as the reverse complement.
CTGACCTCTGACCCCCCGACCCCTGACCTCTGACGCCTGACCCCTGACCCCCGACCCCCGACCTCTGACCTTTGACCTGTGACCCCTGACCTCTGATCCCCTGACCTCTGACCCCTGACCCAAGCCCAAGCCCAAAAATCCCAAGCCCAAAAAATAGGACTCTCAAAACCTAAACCCAAAAACTAAAACCTAAAAACCCAAAAACCTAAACCCAAAAACGCTCCAAACACTAATCCAAAAAAAATAAGACGCTCAAAGCACTAACACAAAATATTAAGATGCTCAAAACCCTAACCCTGGAGAACCTAACCTGAAAAAATCAATCAATCAATAAATAAAAATAAAATTTTAAAACCCTAACCCTAAATAATTGACCAAAAAGAAAACCCTAAGACCCTAACCCTAAAAAACCTTTCAACACTACAACCCATAAACTCTAAAACCCTAACACACTAACCCTGAAAACCTTAAAACCTTAACCCCCAAATCCCTAAAATACTAACCGTTAAAAATCCAAACCTAAACAACTTAAAATCCTAAAAAACCCTAACCCTAACCCCCTAACCATAACCCTAGCCCTAACCCTAACAAACCCTAACCCTAACCCAAATCCCTAACCCTAAACCTAACCCTAACCCCGAACCCGAACCCTAACCCCTAACCATAACCCTAAGCCCTAACCCTAACCCTAATAAACCCTAAGCCTAACCCTATCCCTAACCCTAACGCTAACCTTAACCCTAACTCTAAACCTAACGCCCTGACCACAACCCTAACCCTAACCCAAACCCTAAACCCAAACCCTAACACTACCCCTAACCCTAAACCCTAACCCTAACCCTACCCCCTAACACTACCCCTAACCCCCTAACGATAACACTAGCCCTAACCCTAACGAACCCTAACCCTAAACCAAAACTCTAACCCTAACCCTAACCCCTTGGCAACCGCATCCCGCACACTTGGTTCCCCCATCATTTTGGTTCCCCCCCAGTGCACCCCGCAAATGTGTCCCCCCGGAAACAAAACCCCGCACACTTGGTTCCCCCCTCATTTTGGTTCCCCCCCCGGTGCGCCCCACAAATGGGTCCCCCCGGAAACAAAACCCCGCACACTTGGTTCCCCCCTCATTTTGGTCCCCCCCCCGGTGCGCCCCACAAATGGGTTCCCCCGGAAACAAAACCCCGCACACTTGGTTCCCCCTCATTTTGGTTCCCCCCCCGGTGCGCCCCACAAATGGGTCCCCCCGGAAACAAAACCCCGCACACTTGGTTCCCCCCTCATTTTGGTTCCACCCCCGGTGCGCCCCACAAATGGGTCCCCCCGGAAACCGCACCCCGCACTCTTGGTTCCCCCCTCATTTTGGTTCCCCCCCACCCTTGGGGTCCCCCCAAGCCTCATGGACTTCCTCTGACCCCTGACCTCTGACCCCCGACCTATGACCCCTGACCCCTGACCTCTGACCCCTGACCTCTGACCCCGACCTATGACCCCTGACCCCTGACCTCTGACCCCTGACCTCTGACCCCCTGACCCTTGGCCCCTGACCTCTGACCCCCGACCTATGACCCCTGACCCCGGACCTCTGACCCCTGACCTCTGACCCCTGACCTCTGACCCCCGACCTATGACCCCCGACCTATGACCCCTGACCCCTGACCCCTGACTTCTGACCCCTTACCCCGGACCCCCTGGCCCTTGACCCCTGACCTCTGACCCCCGACCTATGACCCCTGACCTCTGACCCCTGACCTCTGACCCCCCGACCTCTGACCCCCTGACCCTTGACCCCTGACCTCTGATGCCTGACCTCTGACCCCCCGACCCCTGACCTCTGACGCCTGACCCCTGACCCCCGACCCCCGACCTCTGACCTTTGACCTGTGACCCCTGACCTCTGACCCCCTGACCTCTGACCCCTGACCCAAGCCCAAGCCCAAAAATCCCAAGCCCAAAAAATAGGACTCTCAAAACCTAAACCCAAAAACTAAAACCTAAAAACCCAAAAACCTAAACCCAAAAACGCTCCAAACACTAATCCAAAAAAAATAAGACGCTCAAAGCACTAACACAAAATATTAAGATGCTCAAAACCCTAACCCTGGAGAACCTAACCTGAAAAAATCAATCAATCAATAAATAAAAATAAAATTTTAAAACCCTAACCCTAAATAATTGACCAAAAAGAAAACCCTAAGACCCTAACCCTAAAAAACCTTTCAACACTACAACCCATAAACTCTAAAACCCTAACACACTAACCCTGAAAACCTTAAAACCTTAACCCCCAAATCCCTAAAATACTAACCGTTAAAAATCCAAACCTAAACAACTTAAAATCCTAAAAAACCCTAACCCTAACCCCCTAACCATAACCCTAGCCCTAACCCTAACAAACCCTAACCCTAACCCAAATCCCTAACCCTAAACCTAACCCTAACCCTGAACCCGAACCCTAACCCCCTAACCATAACCCTAAGCCCTAACCCTAACCCTAATAAACCCTAAGCCTAACCCTATCCCTAACCCTAACGCTAACCTTAACCCTAACCCTAAACCTAACGCCCTGACCAGAACCCTAACCCTAACCCAAACCCTAAACCCAAACCCTAACACTACCCCTAACCCTAAACCCTAACCCTAACCCTACCCCCTAACACTACCCCTAACCCCCTAACGATAACACTAGCCCTAACCCTAACGAACCCTAACCCTAAACCAAAACCCTAACCCTAACCCTAACCCCTTGGCAACCGCATCCCGCACACTTGGTTCCCCCCTCATTTTGGTTCCCCCCCAGTGCACCCGCAAATGTGTCCCCCCGGAAACAAAACACCGCACACTTCGTTCCCCCCTCATTTTGGTTCCCCCCCCGGTGCGCCCCACAAATGGGTCCCCCCAGAAACAAAACCCCGCACACTTGGTTCCCCCCTCATTTTGGTCCCCCCCCCGGTGCGCCCCGCAAATGTGTCCCCCCGGAAACAAAACCCCGCACACTTGGTTCCCCCCTCATTTTGGTTCCCCCCCGGTGCGCCCCACAAATGGGTCCCCCCGGAAACAAAACCCCGCACACTTGGTTCCCCCCTCATTTTGGTTCCCCCCCCGGTGCGCCCCACAAATGGGTCCCCCCCGGAAACCGCACCCCGCACTCTTGGTTCCCCCCTCATTTTGGTTCCCCCCCACCCTTGGGGTCCCCCCAAGCCTCATGGACTTCCTCTGACCCCTGACCTCTGACCCCCGACCTATGACCCCTGACCCCTGACCTCTGACCCCTGACCTCTGACCCCGACCTATGACCCCTGACCCCTGACCTCTGACCCCTGACCTCTGACCCCCTGACCCTTGGCCCCTGACCTCTGACCCCCGACCTATGACCCCTGACCCCGGACCTCTGACCCCTGACCTCTGACCCCTGACCTCTGACCCCCGACCTATGACCCCCGACCTATGACCCCTGACCCCTGACCCCTGACTTCTGACCCCTTACCCCGGACCCCCTGGCCCTTGACCCCTGACCTCTGACCCCCGACCTATGACCCCTGACCTCTGACCCCTGACCTCTGACCCCCCGACCTCTGACCCCCTGACCCTTGACCCCTGACCTCTGATGCCTGACCTCTGACCCCCCGACCCCTGACCTCTGACGCCTGACCCCTGACCCCCGACCCCCGACCTCTGACCTTTGACCTGTGACCCCTGACCTCTGACCCCCTGACCTCTGACCCCTGACCCAAGCCCAAGCCCAAAAATCCCAAGCCCAAAAAATAGGACTCTCAAAACCTAAACCCAAAAACTAAAACCTAAACACCCAAAAACCTAAACCCAAAAACGCTCCAAACACTAATCCAAAAAAAATAAGACGCTCAAAGCACTAACACAAAATATTAAGATGCTCAAAACCCTAACCCTGGAGAACCTAACCTGAAAAAATCAATCAATCAATAAATAAAAATAAAATTTTAAAACCCTAACCCTAAATAATTGACCAAAAAGAAAACCCTAAGACCCTAACCCTAAAAAACCTTTCAACACTACAACCCATAAACTCTAAAACCCTAACACACTAACCCTGAAAACCTTAAAACCTTAACCCCCAAATCCCTAAAATACTAACCGTTAAAAATCCAAACCTAAACAACTTAAAATCCTAAAAAACCCTAACCCTAACCCCCTAACCATAACCCTAGCCCTAACCCTAACAAACCCTAACCCTAACCCAAATCCCTAACCCTAAACCTAACCCTAACCCCGAACCCGAACCCTAACCCCCTAACCATAACCCTAAGCCCTAACCCTAACCCTAATAAACCCTAAGCCTAACCCTTTCCCTAACCCTAACGCTAACCTTAACCCTAACCCTAAACCTAACGCCCTGACCATAACCCTAACCTTAACCCAAACCCTAAACCCAAACCCTAACACTACCCCTAACCCTAAACCCTAACCCTAACCCTACCCCCTAACACTACCCCTAACCCCCTAACGATAACACTAACCCTAACCCTAACGAACCCTAACCCTAAACCAAAACCCTAACCCTAACCCTAACCCCTTGGCAACCGCATCCCGCACACTTGGTTCCCCCCTCATTTTGGTTCCCCCCCAGTGCACCCCGCAAATGTGTCCCCCCGGAAACAAAACCCCGCACACTTGGTTCCCCCCTCATTTTGGTTCCCCCCGGTGCGCCCCGCAAATGTGTCCCCCCGGAAACAAAACCCCGCACACTTGGTTCCCCCCTCATTTTGGTTCCCCCCCCGGTGCGCCCCACAAATGGGTCCCCCCGGAAACAAAACCCCACACACTTGGTTCCCCCCTCATTTTGGTTCCCCCCCCCCGGTGCGCCCCACAAATGGGTCCCCCCGGAAACAAAACCCCGCACACTTGGTTCCCCCCTCATTTTGGTTCCCCCCCCCGGTGCGCCCCACAAATGGGTCCCCCCGGAAACAAAACCCCGCACACTTGGTTCCCCCCTCATTTTGGTTCCCCCCCCCCCGGTGCGCCCCACAAATGGGTCCCCCCGGAAACCGCACCCCGCACTCTTGGTTCCCCCCTCATTTTGGTTCCCCCCCACCCTTGGGGTCCCCCCAAGCCTCATGGACTTCCTCTGACCCCTGACCTCTGACCCCCGACCTATGACCCCTGACCCCTGACCTCTGACCCCTGACCTCTGACCCCCGACCTATGACCCCTGACCCCTGACCTCTGACCCCTGACCTCTGACCCCCGACCTATGACCCCTTACCCCTGACCTCTGACCCCTGACCTCTGACCCCTGACCCCTGACCTCTGACCCCTGACCTCTGACCCCTGACCCCGGACCTCTGACCCCTGACCTCTGACCCCCGACCTATGACCCCTGCCCCCTGACCTCTGACCCCTGACCTCTGACCCCCTGACCCTTGGCCCCTGACCTCTGACCCCCGACCTATGACCCCTGACCCCGGACCTCTGACCCCTGACCTCTGACCCCTGACCTCTGACCCCCGACCTATGACCCCCGACCTATGACCCCTGACCCCTGACCCCTGACTTCTGACCCCTTACCCCGGACCTCTGACCCCTGACCTCTGACCCCCGACCTATGACCCCTGACCTCTGACCCCCCGACCTCTGACCCCCCGACCTCTGACCCCCTGACCCTTGACCCCTGACCTCTGATGCCTGACCTCTGACCCCCCGACCCCTGACCTCTGACGCCTGACCCCTGACCCCCGACCCCCGACCTCTGACCTTTGACCTGTGACCCCTGACCTCTGACCCCCTGACCTCTGACCCCTGACCCAAGCCCAAGCCCAAAAATCCCAAGCCCAAAAAATAGGACTCTCAAAACCTAAACCCAAAAACTAAAACCTAAACACCCAAAAACCTAAACCCAAAAACGCTCCAAACACTAATCCAAAAAAAATAAGACGCTCAAAGCACTAACACAAAATATTAAGATGCTCAAAACCCTAACCCTGGAGAACCTAACCTGAAAAAATCAATCAATCAATAAATAAAAATAAAATTTTAAAACCCTAACCCTAAATAATTGACCAAAAAGAAAACCCTAAGACCCTAACCCTAAAAAACCTTTCAACACTACAACCCATAAACTCTAAAACCCTAACACACTAACCCTGAAAACCTTAAAGCCTTAACCCCCAAATCCCTAAAATACTAACCGTTAAAAATCCAAACCTAAACAACTTAAAATCCTAAAAAACCCTAACCCTAACCCCCTAACCATAACCCTAGCCCTAACCCTAACAAACCCTAACCCTAACCCAAATCCCTAACCCTAAACCTAACCCTAACCCCGAACCCGAACCCTAACCCCCTAACCATAACCCTAAGCCCTAACCCTAACCCTAATAAACCCTAAGCCTAACCCTTTCCCTAACCCTAACGCTAACCTTAACCCTAACCCTAAACCTAACGCCCTGACCATAACCCTAACCTTAACCCAAACCCTAAACCCAAACCCTAACACTACCCCTAACCCTAAACCCTAACCCTAACCCTACCCCCTAACACTACCCCTAACCCCCTAACGATAACACTAACCCTAACCCTAACGAACCCTAACCCTAAACCAAAACCCTAACCCTAACCCTAACCCCTTGGCAACCGCATCCCGCACACTTGGTTCCCCCCTCATTTTGGTTCCCCCCCAGTGCACCCCGCAAATGTGTCCCCCCGGAAACAAAACCCCGCACACTTGGTTCCCCCCTCATTTTGGTTCCCCCCGGTGCGCCCCGCAAATGTGTCCCCCCGGAAACAAAACCCCGCACACTTGGTTCCCCCCTCATTTTGGTTCCCCCCCCGGTGCGCCCCACAAATGGGTCCCCCCGGAAACAAAACCCCGCACACTTGGTTCCCCCCTCATTTTGGTTCCCCCCCCCCGGTGCGCCCCACAAATGGGTCCCCCCGGAAACAAAACCCCGCACACTTGGTTCCCCCCTCATTTTGGTTCCCCCCCCCGGTGCGCCCCACAAATGGGTCCCCCCGGAAACAAAACCCCGCACACTTGGTTCCCCCCTCATTTTGGTTCCCCCCCCCCGGTGCGCCCCACAAATGGGTCCCCCCGGAAACCGCACCCCGCACTCTTGGTTCCCCCCTCATTTTGGTTCCCCCCCACCCTTGGGGTCCCCCCAAGCCTCATGGACTTCCTCTGACCCCTGACCTCTGACCCCCGACCTATGACCCCTGACCCCTGACCTCTGACCCCTGACCTCTGACCCCCGACCTATGACCCCTGACCCCTGACCTCTGACCCCTGACCTCTGACCCCCGACCTATGACCCCTTACCCCTGACCTCTGACCCCTGACCTCTGACCCCTGACCCCTGACCTCTGACCCCTGACCTCTGACCCCTGACCCCGGACCTCTGACCCCTGACCTCTGACCCCCGACCTATGACCCCTGACCTCTGACCCCTGACCTCTGACCCCCCGACCTCTGACCCCCTGACCCTTGACCCCTGACCTCTGATGCCTGACCTCTGACCCCCCGACCCCTGACCTCTGACGCCTGACCCCTGACCCCCGACCCCCGACCTCTGACCTTTGACCTGTGACCCCTGACCTCTGATCCCCTGACCTCTGACCCCTGACCCAAGCCCAAGCCCAAAAATCCCAAGCCCAAAAAATAGGACTCTCAAAACCTAAACCCAAAAACTAAAACCTAAAAACCCAAAAACCTAAACCCAAAAACGCTCCAAACACTAATCCAAAAAAAATAAGACGCTCAAAGCACTAACACAAAATATTAAGATGCTCAAAACCCTAACCCTGGAGAACCTAACCTGAAAAAATCAATCAATCAATAAATAAAAATAAAATTTTAAAACCCTAACCCTAAATAATTGACCAAAAAGAAAACCCTAAGACCCTAACCCTAAAAAACCTTTCAACACTACAACCCATAAACTCTAAAACCCTAACACACTAACCCTGAAAACCTTAAAGCCTTAACCCCCAAATCCCTAAAATACTAACCGTTAAAAATCCAAACCTAAACAACTTAAAATCCTAAAAAACCCTAACCCTAACCCCCTAACCATAACCCTAGCCCTAACCCTAACAAACCCTAACCCTAACCCAAATCCCTAACCCTAAACCTAACCCTAACCCCGAACCCGAACCCTAACCCCCTAACCATAACCCTAAGCCCTAACCCTAACCCTAATAAACCCTAAGCCTAACCCTATCCCTAACCCTAACGCTAACCTTAACCCTAACCCTAAACCTAACGCCCTGACCAGAACCCTAACCCTAACCCAAACCCTAAACCCAAACCCTAACACTACCCCTAACCCTAAACCCTAACCCTAACCCTACCCCCTAACACTACCCCTAACCCCCTAACGATAACACTAGCCCTAACCCTAACGAACCCTAACCCTAAACCAAAACCCTAACCCTAACCCTAACCCCTTGGCAACCGCATCCCGCACACCTGGTTCCCCCCTCATTTTGGTTCCCCTCCCCGGTGCGCCCCGCAAATGTGTCCCCCCGGAAACAAAACCCCGCACACTTGGTTCCCCCCTCATTTTGGTTCCCCCCCCGGTGTGCCCCACAAATGGGTCCCCCCGGAAACAAAACCCCGCACACTTGGTTCCCCCCTCATTTTGGTTCCCCCCCCCCCGGTGCGCCCCACAAATGGGTCCCCCCGGAAACAAAACCCCGCACACTTGGTTCCCCCCTCATTTTGGTTCCCCCCCCCCGGTGCGCCCCACAAATGGGTCCCCCCGGAAACAAAACCCCGCACACTTGGTTCCCCCCTCATTTTGGTTCCCCCCCCCGGTGCGCCCCACAAATGGGTCCCCCCGGAAACCGCACCCCGCACTCTTGGTTCCCCCCTCATTTTGGTTCCCCCCCCGGTGCGCCCCACAAATGGGTCCCCCCGGAAACAAAACCCCGCACACTTGGTTCCCCCCTCATTTTGGTTCCCCCCCCCCCGGTGCGCCCCACAAATGGGTCCCCCCGGAAACCGCACCCCGCACTCTTGGTTCCCCCCTCATTTTGGTTCCCCCCCACCCTTGGGGTCCCCCCAAGCCTCATGGACTTCCTCTGACCCCTGACCTCTGACCCCCGACCTATGACCCCTGACCTATGACCCCTGACCCCCTGACCTATGACCCCTGACCTCTGACCCCCTGACCCTTGGCCCCTGACCTCTGACCCCCGACCTATGACCCCTGACCTTTGACCTCTGACCCCCGACCTATGACCCCTGACCCCTGACCTCTGACCTCTGACCCCTGACCCCGGACCCCCTGGCCCTTGACCCCTGACCTCTGACCCCCGACCTATGACCCCTGACCTCTGACCCCTGACCTCTGACCCCCCGACCTCTGACCCCCTGACCCTTGACCCCTGACCTCTGATGCCTGACCTCTGACCCCCCGACCCCTGACCTCTGACGCCTGACCCCTGACCCCCGACCCCCGACCTCTGACCTTTGACCTGTGACCCCTGACCTCTGATCCCCTGACCTCTGACCCCTGACCCAAGCCCAAGCCCAAAAATCCCAAGCCCAAAAAATAGGACTCTCAAAACCTAAACCCAAAAACTAAAACCTAAAAACCCAAAAACCTAAACCCAAAAACGCTCCAAACACTAATCCAAAAAAAATAAGACGCTCAAAGCACTAACACAAAATATTAAGATGCTCAAAACCCTAACCCTGGAGAACCTAACCTGAAAAAATCAATCAATCAATAAATAAAAATAAAATTTTAAAACCCTAACCCTAAATAATTGACCAAAAAGAAAACCCTAAGACCCTAACCCTAAAAAACCTTTCAACACTACAACCCATAAACTCTAAAACCCTAACACACTAACCCTGAAAACCTTAAAACCTTAACCCCCAAATCCCTAAAATACTAACCGTTAAAAATCCAAACCTAAACAACTTAAAATCCTAAAAAACCCTAACCCTAACCCCCTAACCATAACCCTAGCCCTAACCCTAACAAACCCTAACCCTAACCCAAATCCCTAACCCTAAACCTAACCCTAACCCCGAACCCGAACCCTAACCCCCTAACCATAACCCTAAGCCCTAACCCTAACCCTAATAAACCCTAAGCCTAACCCTATCCCTAACCCTAACGCTAACCTTAACCCTAACTCTAAACCTAACGCCCTGACCACAACCCTAACCCTAACCCAAACCCTAACCCTACCCCCTAACACTACCCCTAACCCCCTAACGATAACACTAGCCCTAACCCTAACGAACCCTAACCCTAAACCAAAACCCTAACCCTAACCCTAACCCCTTGGCAACCGCATCCCGCACACTTGGTTCCCCCCTCATTTTGGTTCCCCCCCAGTGCGACCCGCAAATGTGTCCCCCCGGAAACAAAACCCCGCACACTTGGTTCCCCCCTCATTTTGGTTCCCCCCCCCCGGTGCGCCCCGCAAATGTGTCCCCCCGGAAACAAAACCCCGCACACTTGGTTCCCCCCTCATTTTGGTTCCCCCCCCCGGTGCGCCCCACAAATGGGTCCCCCCGGAAACCGCACCCCGCACTCTTGGTTCCCCCCTCATTTTGGTTCCCCCCCACCCTTGGGGTCCCCCCAAGCCTCATGGACTTCCTCTGACCCCTGACCTCTGACCCCCGACCTATGACCCCTGACCCCTGACCTCTGACCCCTGACCTCTGACCCCGACCTATGACCCCTGACCCCTGACCTCTGACCCCCTGACCCTTGGCCCCTGACCTCTGACCCCCGACCTATGACTCCTGACCCCGGACCTCTGACCCCTGACCTCTGACCCCTGACCTCTGACCCCCGACCTATGACCCCCGACCTATGACCCCTGACCCCTGACCCCTGACTTCTGACCCCTTACCCCGGACCCCCTGGCCCTTGACCCCTGACCTCTGACCCCCGACCTATGACCCCTGACCTCTGACCCCTGACCTCTGACCCCCCGACCTCTGACCCCCTGACCCTTGACCCCTGACCTCTGATGCCTGACCTCTGACCCCCCGACCCCTGACCTCTGACGCCTGACCCCTGACCCCCGACCCCCGACCTCTGACCTTTGACCTGTGACCCCTGACCTCTGATCCCCTGACCTCTGACCCCTGACCCAAGCCCAAGCCCAAAAATCCCAAGCCCAAAAAATAGGACTCTCAAAACCTAAACCCAAAAACTAAAACCTAAAAACCCAAAAACCTAAACCCAAAAACGCTCCAAACACTAATCCAAAAAAAATAAGACGCTCAAAGCACTAACACAAAATATTAAGATGCTCAAAACCCTAACCCTGGAGAACCTAACCTGAAAAAATCAATCAATCAATAAATAAAAATAAAATTTTAAAACCCTAACCCTAAATAATTGACCAAAAAGAAAACCCTAAGACCCTAACCCTAAAAAACCTTTCAACACTACAACCCATAAACTCTAAAACCCTAACACACTAACCCTGAAAACCTTAAAACCTTAACCCCCAAATCCCTAAAATACTAACCGTTAAAAATCCAAACCTAAACAACTTAAAATCCTAAAAAACCCTAACCCTAACCCCCTAACCATAACCCTAGCCCTAACCCTAACAAACCCTAACCCTAACCCAAATCCCTAACCCTAAACCTAACCCTAACCCCGAACCCGAACCCTAACCCCCTAACCATAACCCTAAGCCCTAACCCTAACCCTAATAAACCCTAAGCCTAACCCTATCCCTAACCCTAACGCTAACCTTAACCCTAACCCTAAACCTAACGCCCTGACCATAACCCTAACCCTAACCCAAACCCTAAACCCAAACCCTAACACTACCCCTAACCCTAAACCCTAACCCTAACCCTACCCCCTAACACTACCCCTAACCCCCTAACGATAACACTAGCCCGAACCCTAACGAACCCTAACCCTAAACCAAAACCCTAACCCTAACCCTAACCCCTTGGCAACCGCATCCCGCACACTTGGTTCCCCCCTCATTTTGGTTCCCCCCCAGTGCACCCCGCAAATGTGTCCCCCCGGAAACAAAACCCCGCACACTTGGTTCCCCCCTCATTTTGGTTCCCCCCCCCCGGTGCGCCCCGCAAATGTGTCCCCCCGGAAACAAAACCCCGCACACTTGGTTCCCCCCTCATTTTGGTTCACCCCCCCGGTGCGCCCCACAAATGGGTCCCCCCGGAAACAAAACCCCGCACACTTGGTTCCCCCCTCTTTTTGGTTCCCCCCCCCGGTGCGCCCCACAAATGGGTCCCCCCAGAAACAAAACCCCGCACACTTGGTTCCCCCCTCATTTTGGTTCCCCCCCCCCCCGGAGCGCCCCACAAATGGGTCCCCCCGGAAACAAAACCCCGCACACTTGGTTCCCCCCTCATTTTGGTTCCCCCCCCCCGGTGCGCCCCACAAATGGGTCCCCCCGGAAACCGCACCCCGTACTCTTGGTTCCCCCCTCATTTTGGTTCCCCCCCACCCTTGGGGTCCCCCCAAACCTCATGGACTTCCTCTGACCCCTGACCTCTGACCCCCGACCTATGACCCCTGACCCCTGACCTCTGACCCCTGACCTCTGACCCCCGACCTATGACCCCTGACCCCTGACCTCTGACCCCCGACCTATGACCCCTGACCCCTGACCTCTGACCCCTGACCCCGGACCTCTGACCCCTGACCTCTGACCCCCGACCTATGACCCCTGACCTCTGACCCCTGACCTCTGACCCCCCGACCTCTGACCCCCTGACCCTTGACCCCTGACCTCTGATGCCTGACCTCTGACCCCCCGACCCCTGACCTCTGACGCCTGACCCCTGACCCCCGACCCCCGACCTCTGACCTTTGACCTGTGACCCCTGACCTCTGATCCCCTGACCTCTGACCCCTGACCCAAGCCCAAGCCCAAAAATCCCAAGCCCAAAAAATAGGACTCTCAAAACCTAAACCCAAAAACTAAAACCTAAAAACCCAAAAACCTAAACCCAAAAACGCTCCAAACACTAATCCAAAAAAAATAAGACGCTCAAAGCACTAACACAAAATATTAAGATGCTCAAAACCCTAACCCTGGAGAACCTAACCTGAAAAAATCAATCAATCAATAAATAAAAATAAAATTTTAAAACCCTAACCCTAAATAATTGACCAAAAAGAAAACCCTAAGACCCTAACCCTAAAAAACCTTTCAACACTACAACCCATAAACTCTAAAACCCTAACACACTAACCCTGAAAACCTTAAAACCTTAACCCCCAAATCCCTAAAATACTAACCGTTAAAAATCCAAACCTAAACAACTTAAAATCCTAAAAAACCCTAACCCTAACCCCCTAACCATAACCCTAGCCCTAACCCTAACAAACCCTAACCCTAACCCAAATCCCTAACCCTAAACCTAACCCTAACCCCGAACCCGAACCCTAACCCCCTAACCATAACCCTAAGCCCTAACCCTAACCCTAATAAACCCTAAGCCTAACCCTTTCCCTAACCCTAACGCTAACCTTAACCCTAACCCTAAACCTAACGCCCTGACCAGAACCCTAACCCTAACCCAAACCCTAAACCCAAACCCTAACACTACCCCTAACCCTAAACCCTAACCCTAACCCTACCCCCTAACACTACCCCTAACCCCCTAACGATAACACTAGCCCTAACCCTAACGAACCCTAACCCTAAACCAAAACCCTAACCCTAACCCTAACCCCTTGGCAACCGCATCCCGCACACTTGGTTCCCCCCTCATTTTGGTTCCCCCCCAGTGCACCCCGCAAATGTGTCCCCCCGGAAACAAAACCCCGCACACTTGGTTCCCCCCTCATTTTGGTTCCCCCCCGGTGCGCCCCACAAATGGGTCCCCCCGGAAACAGCACCCCGCACACTTGGTTCCCGCCTCATTTTGGTTCCCCCCCCCCCCGCCCCATCCTTGGGGTCCCCCCTAGCCCCATGGACCCCCCCTCCCTTGGTGCCCCCCCCCCATTTTGTCTCCCCCCCCGTCCTACCCGTGCCCGCAGCAGCCGCTCGCACTCTGCCAGCGCCTTCCGCACCCGATGCTGCATCTCGGCCAGGTGGAGGCAAGCGCTGGAGGGGGGGGAATAAATTGGGGGGGGTCAATTTGGGGGGGGTCTGGGGGCATTTTGGGGGTTGGGGGCGCATTTAGGGGGCGGAGGGGACTGGTTCTCACCTGTAGGATTCGGCGTCGAGCCCCCCCGGGGGCAGCTGCAGGGCCAGGATGCCTGGGGGGGTGCGGGGAGGGGCATGTCAGCACCCCCCAGACCGAAACCCCAAAACCGCTGCCGTTGACCACAAAACCGCCGCCGTTGACCCAAAGGTGGCCGCTGGTGACGCCGGTAGGGCCACCGGGCGCCCCGCGGGCCACAAGTACCCAACCCCAACCCCCAAACCCCCTAACCCTAACCCCCCAACCCTAACCCCCGACCCCCCAACCATAACCCCCTAACCCTAACGGATCTAACCCTAACCCTAACCCTCTAACCCTAACCCCCCAACCCCCTAACCCCCCAACCCTAACCCCCGACCCCCCAACCGATCTAACCCTAACCCTCTAACCCTAACCCCCCAACCCTAACCCCCGACCCCCCAACCCTAACCCCCTAACCCTAACGGATCTAACCCTAACCCCCCAACCCTAACAAATCTAACCCTAACCCTAATCCTCTAACCCTAACCCCCCATCCTAACCCCCCAAGTACCCAACCCCAACCCCCAAACCCCCTAACCCTAACCCCCCAACCCCCTAACCCCACACCCTAAACCCCCAACCCTAACCCCCTAACCCTAACGGATCTAACCCTAATCCTCTAACCCTAACGCCCAAACCCCCTAACCCCCTAACCCTAACGGATCTAAGCCTAACCCTAACCCTCTAACCCTAACCCCCCCAACCCCCTAACCCCCTAACCCTAACGGATCTAACCCTAATCCTCTAACCCTAACGCCCAAACCCCCTAACCCCCTAACCCTAACAGATCTAAGCCTAACCCTAACCCCCCAACCCTAACCCCCGACTCCCCAACCATAACCCCCTAACCCTAACGGATCTAACCCTAACCCTAACCCTCTAACCCTAACCCCCCAACCCCCTAACCCCCCAACCCTAACCCCCTAACCCTAACGGATCTAACCCTAACCCTCTAACCCTAACCCCCCAACCCCCTAACCCCCCAACCCTAACCCCCTAACTCTAACGGATCTAACCCTAACCCCCCAACCCTAATAGATCTAACCCTAACCCTAATCCTCTAACCCTAACCCCCCAACACCTAACCCCCCAAGTACCCAACCCCAACCCCCAAACCCCCTAACCCTAACCCCCCAACCCCCTAACCCCCAACCCTAAAACCCCAACCCTAAACCCCGACCCCCCAACTCTAACAGATCTAACCCTAACACTCTAACCCTAACCCCCCAAGTACCCAACCCCAACCCCCAAA
The DNA here is from genome assembly GCF_963932015.1 of Anas acuta. Lineage (NCBI taxonomy): Eukaryota > Metazoa > Chordata > Aves > Anseriformes > Anatidae > Anas > Anas acuta. The sequence continues at coordinate 11,130 of NW_027076272.1, read as the reverse complement.
CCCCCTAATCCCCCAACCCCCTAACCCCCAACCCTAAACCCCCAACCCTAACCCCCAAACCCCAACCCTAACCCCCTAACCCTAACGGATCTAACCCTAACCCTAACCCTAACCCCATGGACCCCCATTCTCATTTTGGTTCCCCCCCCAACTCATTTTGGTTCCCCCCCCGGTGCGCCCCACAAATGGGTTCCCCCGGAAACAAAACCCCGCACACTTGGTTCCCCCTCATTTTGGTTCCCCCCCCCGGTGCGCCCCACAAATGGGTCCCCCCGGAAACAAAACCCCGCACACTTGGTTCCCCCCTCATTTTGGTTCCCCCCCCGGTGCTCCCCACAAATGTGTCCCCCCGGAAACAGCACCCCGCACACTTGGTTCCCGCCTCATTTTGGTTCCCCCCCCCCGCCCCATCCTTGGGGTCCCCCCTAGCCCCATGGACCCCCCCTCCCTTGGTGCCCCCCCCCCATTTTGTCTCCCCCCCCGTCCTACCCGTGCCCGCAGCAGCCGCTCGCACTCTGCCAGCGCCTTCCGCACCCGATGCTGCATCTCGGCCAGGTGGAGGCAAGCGCTGGAGGGGGGGGAATAAATTGGGGGGGGTCAATTTGGGGGGGGTCTGGGGGCATTTTGGGGGTTGGGGGCGCATTTAGGGGGCGGAGGGGACTGGTTCTCACCTGTAGGATTCGGCGTCGAGCCCCCCCGGGGGCAGCTGCAGGGCCAGGATGCCTGGGGGGGTGCGGGGAGGGGCATGTCAGCACCCCCCAGACCGAAACCCCAAAACCGCTGCCGTTGACCCCAAAACCGCCGCCGTTGACCCAAAGGTGGCCGCTGGTGACGCCGGTAGGGCCACCGGGCGCCCCGCGGGCCACAAGTACCCAACCCCAACCCCCAAACCCCCTAACCCTAACCCCCCAACCCTAACCCCCGACCCCCCAACCATAACCCCCTAACCCTAACGGATCTAACCCTAACCCTAACCCTCTAACCCTAACCCCCCAACCCCCTAACCCCCAACCCTAACCCCCGACCCCCCAACCGATCTAACCCTAACCCTAACCCTCTAACCCTAACCCCCCAACCCTAACCCCCGACCCCCCAACCCTAACCCCCTAACCCTAACGGATCTAACCCTAACCCCCCAACCCTAACAGATCTAACCCTAACCCTAATCCTCTAACCCTAAACCCACATCCTAACCCCCCAAGTACCCAACCCCAACCCCCAAACCCCCTAACCCTAACCCCCCAACCCCCTAACCCCACACCCTAAACCCCCAACCCTAACCCCCTAACCCTAACGGATCTAACCCTAATCCTCTAACCCTAACGCCCAAACCCCCTAACCCCCTAACCCTAACGGATCTAAGCCTAACCCTAACCCTCTAACCCTAACCCCCCCAACCCCCTAACCCCCTAACCCTAACGGATCTAACCCTAATCCTCTAACCCTAACGCCCAAACCCCCTAACCCCCTAACCCTAACAGATCTAAGCCTAACCCTAACCCCCCAACCCTAACCCCCAACTCCCCAACCATAACCCCCTAACCCTAACGGATCTAACCCTAACCCTAACCCTCTAACCCTAACCCCCCAACCCCCTAACCCCCCAACCCTAAACCCCTAACCCTAACGGATCTAACCCTAACCCTCTAACCCTAACCCCCCAACCCCCTAACCCCCAACCCTAAACCCCGACCCCCCAACCGATCTAACCCTAACCCTAACCCTCTAACCCTAACCCCCCAACCCTAACCCCCGACCCCCCAACCCTAACCCCCTAACCCTAACGGATCTAACCCTAACCCCCCAACCCTAACAGATCTAACCCTAACCCTAATCCTCTAACCCTAAACCCACATCCTAACCCCCCAAGTACCCAACCCCAACCCCCAAACCCCCTAACCCTAACCCCCCAACCCCCTAACCCCACACCCTAAACCCCCAACCCTAACCCCCTAACCCTAACGGATCTAACCCTAACCCCCCAACCCTAACAGATCTAACCCTAACCCTAATCCTCTAACCCTAAACCCACATCCTAACCCCCCAAGTACCCAACCCCAACCCCCAAACCCCCTAACCCTAACCCCCCAACCCCCTAACCCCACACCCTAAACCCCCAACCCTAACCCCCTAACCCTAACGGATCTAACCCTAATCCTCTAACCCTAACGCCCAAACCCCCTAACCCCCTAACCCTAACGGATCTAAGCCTAACCCTAACCCTCTAACCCTAACCCCCCCAACCCCCTAACCCCCTAACCCTAACGGATCTAACCCTAATCCTCTAACCCTAACGCCCAAACCCCCTAACCCCCTAACCCTAACAGATCTAAGCCTAACCCTAACCCCCCAACCCTAACCCCCAACTCCCCAACCATAACCCCCTAACCCTAACGGATCTAACCCTAACCCTAACCCTCTAACCCTAACCCCCCAACCCCCTAACCCCCCAACCCTAAACCCCTAACCCTAACGGATCTAACCCTAACCCTCTAACCCTAACCCCCCAACCCCCTAACCCCCAACCCTAAACCCCCAACCCTAAACCCCGACCCCCCAACCCTAACAGATCTAACCCTAACACTCTAACCCTAACCCCCCAAGTACCCAACCCCAACCCCCAAACCCCCTAATCCCCCAACCCCCTAACCCCCAACCCTAAACCCCCAACCCTAACCCCCAAACCCCAACCCTAACCCCCTAACCCTAACGGATCTAACCCTAACCCTAACCCTAACCCCATGGACCCCCCCCCGGTGCGCCCCGCAAATGCGTCCCCCCGGCAACCGCACCCCGCACACTTGGTTCCCCCCTCATTTTGGTTCCCCCCCGGTGCGCCCCACAAATGGGTCCCCCCGGAAACAAAACCCCGCACACTTGGTTCCCCCCTCATTTTGGTACCCCCCCCCCAGTGCGGCCCGCAAATGTGTCCCCCCGGAAACAAAACCCCACACACTTGCTTCCTCCCTCATTTTGGTTCCCCCCCGGTGCGCCCCACAAATGAGTCCCCACGGAAACAAAACCCCGCAAACTTGGTTCCCCCCTCATTTTGGTTCCCCCCCTGTTGCGTCCCGTAAATACATCCCCCCGGAAACAAAACTCTGCAAACTTGGTTCCCCCCTCATTTTGGTTCCCCGCCCCGGTGCGCCACGCAAATGTGTCCCCCCGGAAACAGCACCCCGCACACTTGGTTCCCCCCTCATTTTGGTTCCCTTCCCCGGTTCGCCACGCAAATATGTCCCCCCGGAAACAGCACCCCGCACACTTGGTTCCCCCCTCATTTTGGTTCCCACCCCTGGTTCGCCCCACAAATGTGTCCCCCCGGAAACAGCTCCCCACACACTTGGTTCCCACCTCATTTGTTTCCCCCCCACCCTTGGGGTCCCCCCAAGCCCCATGGACCCCCCCCACCCTTGGTGCCTCCCCCCCATTTTGTCTCCCCCCCCGTCCTACCCGTGCCCGCAGCAGCCGCTCGCTCTCCGCCAGCGCCTCACGCACCCGATGCTGCATCTCGGCCAGGTGGAGGCAGGCGCTGCGGGGGGGGAATAAATTGGGGGGGGTCAATTTGGGGGGGGTCTGGGGGCATTTCGGGGGTTGGGGACACATTTAGGGGGCGGAGGGGACTGGTTCTCACCTGTAGGACTCGGCGTCGAGCCCCCCCGGGGGCTTCTGCAGGGCCAGGATGCCTGGGGGGGTGCGGGGGGGGCATGTCAGCACCCCGCAGACCGAAACCCCAAAACCGCTGCCGTTGACCCCAAAACCACCGCCGTTGACCCCAAGGTGGCCGCTGGTGACGCCGGTAGGGCCACCGGGCGCCCCGCGGGCCACTGGGAGCGGAAGACGGGCATGAAGCTGCCGGTGGACGGCGCCCACGCTAAAATGCTATGTCAGCCACAGGTTGGGGCTCTTGGGGGGGCACCCCATAGGGTCAGAACCCCCCCAAACCCCCCCGGCCCCATAGAGACCCCACCCAGCCCCACAGATCCCACCCTAACCCGATCCCTAACCCTAACTTGAACCCAAACCCTAACCCTAACCCGAACCCTAACACTAACCGAAACACGAACCTGAACACGAACCCAAAACCAAACCCTAACCTGAACCCGAACCTGTACTCTTACACTAACCCTAACCCTAACCCTAACCCGCCTTAACCCTAACCCGCCCTAACCCTAACCCTAACCCTGACCCTAACCCCTAACCCTAACCCTAACCCCTAACCCTAACCCTAACCCTAACCAACAACCCTAACCAACAGCCTTAACCATTAACACTAACCATAACCCTAGTTCTCGAGAACTAAATTTCCCGGTATGCTCTGGGCACCCAACATGTCCTCCCCGAAGTCCAGAGTCTGAGAAGTATATCTCCCGGCATGCTCAGAGCACCAAACATGGCCTCTCGGAAGTTCAGAGTCCAAGAACTACACCTCCCACCATGTTTTGGGCACTCAATATGGCCTCCCGGAAGTCCGGAGTCCGAGAACGACATCTCCCGGCATGCTCTGGGCACCCAACATGGCCAACCGGAAGTCCGGAGTCCGAGAACTACATCTCCCGGCATGCTCTGGGCACCAAACATGGCCTCCCGTAAGTCCAGAGTCTTAGAACTACATCTCCCGGCATGCTCTGGGCACCAAACATGGCCTCCCGGAAGTCCGGAGTCCGAGAACTACATTTCCCGGCATGATCTGGGCACACAACATGGCCTCCCGGAAGTTCGGAGTCCCAGAACTACATCTCCTATTATGCTCTGGGCACCCAACATGGCCTCCCGGAAGTTCGGAGTCCCAGAACTACATCTCCCGGCATGCTCTTGGTACCCAACATGGCCTCCCGGAAGCCCGGTGCCGGAAAACTACACCTACCAGCATTCCCCAGGCAGCTGGCTTGACCAATCACAGGCCCAGTGTTCTAGAAATACATTTACCAGCACTCACTGGAACCCAAGCCCTTACCGCCCTTACACAAAAAAGCCTCAAGCCCTAACACTAAAAAACTTCGAAACCCCTACAGGCCTAACCCAAACTATTTACCACACTAAACACCTGAAGTCCTATGCCGAAAAGCCCTAACCCAAACACTTAGAACGCTCAAAATCCAAACCCAATATATTAGGATTCTCAAAGCCCTAAACAACAAAATTAGAATGCTCAAAGCCCTACCCCAAAATTAACATGCTCAAAACCCAAAGCCACCCCAAAGCAGTAGGATGCTCAAAACCCTAACTCAAAAAGTCCAAGAACTACATCTCCCGGCATGCTCTTGGAACCTATCATGGCCTCCCGATTAAGAGTTTCCTAAGAACTACATTTCCCAGCATTCCCCTGGAAATTGAGCCTCGCTGTTTGCCGTAGGACGCTTTCATTTGGTCCCCCCTCCCCCCCCCCCATAGGGGACTTATCCGAAAGTGGCAGATTTCCCCCAATTTTGGTGTCCCCCCCACCCTATTTTGGCCATCTGTCCTCATATCAAGGTTCCTCCTCCCAATTTTGCTGTTCCCCCCCCCAGTTTTGGGTTTTCCCCCCCATTTTGAGCGGTTTCCACCCAGATTTTGGGGTTCCCCCCCCCAATTTCGCTGTCCCCCACCCTCATCTTTTGCCCTTTCCCCCCAATTTTCGTGTTCTTCCCCCTAATTTTGGGGTTCCCCCCCACGATTTGCGGAGTTCCTTCCCCTCATTTGGGGTTCCCCCCCCTAATTTCAGAGGTCCATCCCAATGTTGCAGGGTTCCCCCCACCATAATTTTGGGGTTCCCCCCATAATTTTGGCCTCCCCGCCCCTCATTTTCGCCTTCTGCCCCCCTCATTTTGGGTTTCCCCCCACAATTTTGGGGCTCTCCCCCCCCCCGGATGTGGGACGATTTTGGGGCTTCCCACAAAGGGGTGGGGTTTCAGGTCCCTCCCCCTCCACCTGAGGGGCGTGGCCACGCCTTATCCCCGCCCACTGCCCCCCCCGCCCCCCCTTCCCCTTTCCCCACGTGGAGGGTGTGACCTGGGCTGGGGCAGGGGCGTGGCCTGGGTAGGCAGGCAGCCAATGGGAGTTCTCCGGGGGCGTGGCCGGGGGCGTGGCCTGAAGGGGCAGGTGGGGAGGGGGCGCCCCGGGCACGGGGGGGGCAGAGTGGCCATGGGGGGTCCCACGCTCGGGCACCTCCTGCTGCTGGCGGCTGGGGCCGGAGCCGTGCTGCGGTGAGGGGGGGGGCACCTTGAGGGGGGGGGGCACCGGGGGGGGGACACTTTGGGGGGGGGCACCCTGGGGGGGACACTTTGGGGGGACACTTTGGGGGGATACCTTGGGGGGGGGTCACCGGGAGGGACACCTTGGGGGGGGACATGTTGGGGGGAGACACTCTGGGGGGGTATTACCGGAGGGGAGACACCTTTGGGGGGGGTCACAGCGGGGGGATGACTTGGAGAGGGGTTCTCCGGGGGGCTGGGGGCCATCTGGGGGGGGGGGAACTCTTTGGGGGGGATGCACATGGGGAGGAGGGGGGCACAAGGTGAGGGGGGGATACTTTGGGAGGGGGACAATGGGGGGGAGTCAGCTGGAGAGAGGGGGGACAGCTTGGGGGAAGACAGGGGGCGGGCACAACTGGAGGGGGGATCCCCGGAGGGGGAAATCCCTGGGGAGGGGTAAATCCCGGGGGGGGATTTGGGGTCCGGGGGGCCAGGGGGTGCTGTGGGGGGGAGGGGGAATATTATGGAATGGCAGCACCCTGGGGGGGGCGGGGGGCCCCTCCCGGCCGGACGCGGGGGCGGGAGCCACCAGCCCGGTCCAACCCGCTCGGGCCTGACCCCACCCGCGGGCGTGACCCCACGCGTGACCTCTGACCCCAGAGCCCCTAACCCCATTAATCCCTGCCCCCCCCCCCCCAGACCCTCTCAAGACCCCCCCTGGGAACCCTCCAGGACTCATTAACTCCTCACCCCCTCCAACCCCCCCCAGGAGCACTCCATGGTTTCTCCTCGTCCCCTTTGGCCTCATTAATTAGGCTAATTAGGCTAATTAGTGGCTGGGCGGACACATGGGTGGCCCCGGGCTCCCACCCCACTGCCCCCCCTGGCATTAACTGGTTAACCTCATTAACCCCTCCATGTGCACGTTAAGCTCATTAACCTCATTAACACCCCCTCCCCCCATTAACGCCCCCCCCCCAATTAACGCAGCACCCTCTTAATTAACACCCGCCCCCCTCCCCGCAGCATCCCCCTGAAGAGGGGCCCTTGGGTGCGCCCCCGGCTGCCCCCCGAGGTGTGGGGGGGGCCCCGGGTGCGGAGCGGGGGGGGGGGGCCCCCAGCAGCCCCCCAGCGCCTGCACAACTACATGGATGTGAGTGGGGTGGGCGGGGTGGGGGGGGGTTATGGGTCATGGGGGGCTGGGGGAGGTCATGGGGGGCTGTGGGGTCATGGGTGGGGGGTCGTGGGGTGGTTGGAGGGGTCATGGGGGGATCATGGGGGGGGTTGGGGGAGGTCATGGGGGCATTGTGGGGTCATGGGGGGGTCATGGATGGTGGTTATGGGGGGGGTTGTAGGGGTCATGGGTGGGGGTCATGGGGGCATTGGGGGGTCATGGGTGGGGGTCATGGGGGGGCTGGGAGGGTCATAGAGGCGTTGTGGGGTCATGGGGGGGTCACGGGGGTGTTGTGAGGTCATGGGGGGGTCATGGGGGTCATGAGGGGGGTCATGGGTGGGGGTCATGGGGTCATTGTGGGGTCACGGGTGGGTTTATGGGGGGTTGGGGGGAGGTTCTGGGGAGGTAGGGGGGGCATTTTGGGGTCATGGGGGGGTTGTGGCTGTGGGGGGGGGGGTGACAGCAGTGTGTGTGTGTCCCCCCCCCCAGGCGCAGTACTACGGCACCATCTCCCTGGGGACCCCCCCCAGTCGTTCCGGGTCATTTTCGACACCGGCTCGGCCGACCTCTGGGTGCCCTCGGCCCGCTGCTGCCTGCTGCACCTGGCCTGCTGTAGGGGGCGGGGCTTGGGGGAAAGGGGCGGGGCTTGTGGGAAAAGGGGGGCGGGGCTTGGGAGAAGGGGAGGGGCTTGGGGAGGGTCCTGGCACTGAGGTGCTGCACCTGGCCTGCTGTAGGGGGCGGGGCTTTGGGAAAAGGGGGGGCTTGGGAGGGGAGGGAGGGTTTGGGGGGTCAGGGAGGGTCCCGGCACTGAGGGGTGTGGTCTGGGTGAGGGGGCGTGGTCTGGAGAAGGGGGCGGGGCTGCTATGGGCGGGGCTTGAGCTCGGGGGAGGGGCCTGGAGTAAGGGTGGGCAGAGCCAAGGCAGGAGGGGGGCGGGGCCAGGGGAGCCCCAGCACAGAGCTGCCTCCTGCTGGGGGGAGGGGCGTGGCTTCTGGGGGGCGTGGCTTGCTTAGAGGGCGTGGCCTGGTGCGGGGGGCGTGGTTTAACGAGGGGGCGTGTCCATGGGGGTGGGAGGAGCCTCAGCGCCGCCCTTTACCTGCTGTAAAGGGCTGAAGGGGCGGGGCCTATAGGAGGGGGCGGGGCTATAGGAAGGGGCGGGTCCTATAGGAGGGGGCGGGGCTATAGGAAGGGGCGGGGCCTATAGGAGGGGGCGGGGCCTATAGGAGGGGGCGAGGCCTTATCCTGGTGCCACGCCCCCCCCCCAGGGCTGCACCCCCACTACTACTCGGCGCTGTCCCGCACCCACCGCCCCAACGGCTCCGACTTCTCCATCCACTACGGCAGCGGCAGCCTGCGGGGCTTCCTGAGCCAGGACACGCTGCAGGTGGGGGCCGGGACCCCCCCGGAGAAAAAATAAATAAATAAAATAGAGAGACATATTTAAAAATTAAAAAAAAAAAAAGGGGGGGGCGGGGTAAATTTGGGGGTGGGATTCGCCCCCAGGCGTCTAGTATGCCGCTGCAGCCCCCCCCTCCAAAAAAAATATATATATATTTTTTTTTTTTTAATTTTATGTAATATAATAATTGTGTATGTAATATAAAATATAGATATCATTATATAATTATATCTATTATTTTATATAGTGTATTATATTATTTTATTTATTGTTTTATGTTATTTTAGTTTTTATTATGTATTATTATTAGTTTGTATTATGTATACTTAAATAATAATGTATATTAATATATTCATGTAATAATATATATTGCATATTATATATTACATATGTTATTATTATTTTTATATATTATTATTTATTATATATTATTATTGTATACTATACGTAATATATTATATAATAATGTATATTTTAATATATAATGTATATAATTTTTTATATATGACATAATAATTTTATTGATAATAATTAATATTAATAATTAATAATAATTAATAGCTTTATTAATTATTAATATTAATAATTATTAATAACATGGTAACTTTATTAATAATAATTACTAGTAGCGTAATGCCTTTATTATTTTTATATTTGAAAAACCCACGCGCTCGGGGGCTGATTTTGGGGCGTGGGGGTGCCTGGTGTCCCCCCAGGTGTCCAACGTGACGGTGCCGGCGCAGACGTTCGCGGAGGCGGTGGCGCTGCCCGGGCTGACCTTCGCGGCCGCGCGCTTCGACGGCGTCCTGGGCCTGGCCTTCCCCGGCGCCGCCGCCGGCCCCGCCGTGCCCGTGTTCGACAACATGATGCGCCTGCGCCTCTTCCGAAACAACGTCTTCGCCTTCCGCCTCCGCAGGCACGGTGACCGGCCCCGACACGGCCCGATATGGCCCGATATGGCCCTGATACGGCCCGATATGGGCCCGATATGGCCCTGATACGGCCCGATATGGGCCCAATATGGCCCCACTACGGCCCTTATAAGGGCCTAATATGGCCCCTAGATGGGCCCGATAGCACCCTGATATGGCCCAATACGGCCCGATATGGCCCGATATGGCCCCAATAGTGCCGTGATATGGGCCTGATACAGCCCGATACGGGCCCAATATGGCCCCAATACGGCCCCAATATGGCCCCACTACGGCCCTTATAAGGGCCTAATATGGCCCCTAGATGGGCCCGATAGCACCCTGATATGGCCCAATACGGCCCGATATGGCCCGATATGGCCCCAATAGTGCCGTGATATGGGCCTGATACAGCCCGATACGGGCCCAATATGGCCCCAATACGGCCCCAATATGGCCCCACTACGGCCCTTATAAGGGCCTAATATGGCCCCTAGATGGGCCCGATAGCACCCTGATATGGCCCAATACGGCCCGATATGGGCCCGATATGGCCCCAAACTGCCCCGACACCCCCCTAACACTCCCCAAACTGCCCCCAAGCCCACCCGTACCCCCCCCCCGTGCCCCCCTGCTGACCCCATGTTCTCCCCCCCCACAGCGGGACGTCGGGGGGCGACGGGGGGGAGCTGCTGCTGGGGGGCATCGACGAGGGGCAATTTCGGGGCCCCCTGCACTACATCCCCGTCACCCGCCCCGCCTACTGGCAGCTGCACATGGAGCGGTGAGATGCCCCCCCCCAGGCCCCTCCCCAAATATTCCCCCCCCCCCCCAACTGCCCCCCACCCCTTTTATTGAACCCCAAAACCCCGTTAACTTCCCTGAAATCCTGGATCCCCCCCCCACTCCCTAACCTTTGACCCCCCTCAGGACCCCCCAAACCCTCCAGCCCCCCCAATGCCCCTCAACTGCCCCCCAGCCCCCTAACAGCCCCCCAAATCCCCTCCAGCCCCCTAACAGCCCCCCCAAATCCCCCCCAGCCCCTAACACCCCCCCAATGCCCCCCAACTGCCCCCCAGCCCCCTAACACCCCCCCAATACCCCCTCAACTGCCTCCCCCACCCCCAAATCCCCCACAACTGCCCCCCACCCCCCCTAAATCCCCCCCACTCCTCCCCCCCCTTTCCCCCCGTAGGGTGTCGGTTGGGGCCCCGGGGGCTTTGGGGTGCCGGGACCCCCCCCTGTGCCGGGGGGGCTGCGAGGCCATCGTGGACACGGGGACGTCGCTGGTCACCGGCCCCAGCAGCGACGTGGCCGCCCTGCACCGAGCCCTGGGGGGCACCCGAGCCCTGGGGGGCAGGTAGGGGGTGGGGGGGGGGCTGGGGGTATTGGGGGGGGTTGGGAGGGGTCCTGGGGGGGGGGTTGGGGGGGGATTTGGGGGTATTGGGGGGGGGACCTGGGGGGGACCTGGGGGG
>NW_027076271.1:0-166372 GCF_963932015.1 Anas acuta | reverse complement strand
GGAGCCTTTACGCAGCCCCACATTCAACTGGACCCTCCGGGATCGCTGTTCCTGAGCAAATCTAAACGTAGCCCTAGTCGTCATCGCAGACGAGTGAAAAATTAGGCCCCAGGAAATGCGTTGCGAGCCATTTTGGACCATCCAAAAGTGTCACCAAAAGAAGGCTTTGGGTACAAGTGAACTCCCCAGGGGAGCCTTTACGCAGGCCAACATGCAATTGGACCCTCCGGGTTCACTGTTTCCGAGCATCCCTAAACATAGCCCTAGCCGTCATCAAAGATGACTGAAAAATCAGGCCCCAGGAAATGCATTCCGAGCCCTTTTCGCCCATCCAAAAGTGCCCCCAAAGGAAGACTTTGGGTACAAGAGAACTCCCCAGGGGAGCCTTTACGCAGCCCCACATGCAACTGGAACCTCCGCGTTCGCTGTTTCCGAGCATCCCTAAACATAAACCTAGCCGGCATCGATGACGACTGAAAAATCAGGCCCCAGGAAATGCGTTACGAGCCCTTTTCGCCCATCCAAAAGTGCCCCCAAAGGAAGGCTTTGGGTACAAGTGAACTCCCCAGGGGAGCCTTTACGCAGCCCCACATGCAACTGGACCCTCTGGGTTCGCTTTTCGAACAACCCTAAATATATCCCTAGCCGGCATGGGAGAAGACTGAAAACCCGGGCCCCAGAAAACGTGTTGCAAGCCCCTTTGGACCATCCAAAAGTGTCACCAAAGGAAGGCTTTGGGTACAAGTGAACTCCCCAGGGGAGCCTTTACGCAGCCCCACATGCAACTGGACCCTCCGGGTTCGCTGTTCATGAGCATCCCTAAACATAGCCCTAGCCGGCATCGAAGACGAATGAAAAATGAGGCCCCAGGAAATGTGTTGCAAGCCCCTTTGGACCATCCAAAAGTGCCCCCAAAGGAAGGCTTTGGGTACAAGAGAACTCCCCAGGGGAGCCTTTACGCAGCCCTACATGCAACTGGACCCTCCGGGTTCGCTGTTCCTGAGCAAACCTAAACGTAGCCCTGGCCGTCATCGGAGACGACTGAAAAATCAGGCCCCTGGAAATGCGTTGCAAGCCCCTTTGGACCATCCAAAAGTGCCCCCAAAGGAAGGCTTTGGATACATATGAAGTTCCCAGGGGAGCCTTTACGCAGGCCCACATGCAACTGGAACCTCCGGGTTCGATTTTTCCGAGCAACCCTAAACATAACCCTAGCCGGCATGGGAGAAGACTGAAAACCCGGGCCCCAGAAAACGCGTTGCAAGCCCCTTTGGACCATCCAAAAGTGTCACCAAAGGAAGGCTTTGGGTACAAGTGAACTCCCTAGGGGAGCCTTTACGCAGCCCCACATGCAACTGGACCCTCCGGGTTCGTTGTTTCAGAGCATCCCTAAACATAGCCCTAGCCAGCATCGAAGACGACTGAAAAATCAGGCCCCAGGAAATGCGTTGCAAGCCCCATTGGACCATCCAAAAGTGCCCCCAAAGGAAGGCTTTGGGTACATCTGAAGTTCCCAGGGGAGCCTTTACGCAGCCTCATATGCAACTGGACCCTCCGGGTTCGCTGTTTCAGAGCAACCCTAAATATATCCCTAGCCGGCATGGGAGAAGACTGAAAACCCGGGCCACAGAAAATGCGTTGCAAGCCCCTTTGGACCATCCAAAAGTGTCACCAAAGGAAGGCTTTGGGTACAAGTGAACTCCCCAGGGGAGCCTTTACGCAGCCCCACATGCAACTGGACCCTCCGGGTTTGCTGTTCCTGAGCAAACCTAAACGTAGCCCTGGCCGTCATCGGAGACGACTGAAAAATCAGGCCCCTGGAAATGCGTTGCAAGCCCCTTTGGACCATCCAAAAGTGTCACCAAAGGAAGGCTTTGGGTTCATCTGAAGTTCCCAGGGGAGCCTTTACGCAGCCCCATATGCAACTGGACCCTCCGAGTTCGCTGCTCCGGAGCAAACCTAAACGTAACCCTAGCCGTCATCGGAGACAAATGAAAAATCAGGCCCCAGGAAATGTGTTGCAAGCCCCTTTGGACCATCCAAAAGTGCCCCCAAAGGAAGGCTTTGGGTACAAGAGAACTCCCCAGGGGAGCCTTTACGCAGCCCCACATGCAACTGGACCCTCCGGGTTCGCTGTTCCTGAGCAAACCTAAACGTAGCCCTAGCCGTCATTGGAGACGACTGAAAAATCAGGCCCCAGGAAATGTGTTGCAAGCCCCTTTGGACCATCCAAAACTGTCACCAAAGGAAGGCTTTGGGTACAAGAGAACTCCCCAGGGGAGCCTTTACGCAGCCCCACATGCAACTGGACCCTCCGGGTTCGCTGTTACTGAGCAAACCTAAACGTAGCCCTAGCCGTCATTGGACACGACTGAAAAATCAGGCCCCAGGAAATGCGTTGCAAGCCCCTTTGGACCATCCAAAAGTGCCCCCAAAGGAAGGCTTTGCGTGCAAGTGATCTCCCCAGGGGAGCCTTTACGCAGCCCCACATTCAACTGGACCCTCCGGGTTCGTTGTTTCAGAGCATCCCTAAACATAACCCTAGCCGGCATCGAAGACGAATGAAAAATCAGGCCCCAGAAAATGTGTTGCGAGCCCCTTTGGACCATCCAAAAGTGCCCCCAAAGGAAGGCTTTGGGTACATCTGAAGTTCCCAGGGGAGCCTTTACGCAGCCCCACATACAACTGGACCCTTCGGGTTCGATTTTTCCGAGCAACCCTAAATATATCCCTAGCCGGCATGGGAGAAGACTGAAAACCCGGGCCCCAGAAAACGCGTTGCAAGCCCCTTTGGACCATCCAAAACTGTCACTAAAGGAAGGCTTTGGGTACAAGAGAACTCCCCAGGGGAGCCTTTACGCAGCCCCACATGCAACTGGACCCTCCGGGTTCGCTGTTCATGAGCAAACCTAAACGTAGCCCTAGCCGTCATCGGAGACGACTGAAAAATCAGGCCCCAGGAAATGCGTTGCAAGCCCCTTTGGACCATCCAAAAGTGCCCCCAAAGGAAGGCTTTGGGTACAAGTGATCTCCCCAGGGGAGCCTTTACGCAGCCTCACATGCAACTGGACCCTCCGGGTTCGCTGTTCCTCAGCAAACCTAAACGTAGCCCTAGCCGTCATCGGAGATGAGTGAAAAATCAGGCCCCAGGAAATGCGTTCCGAGGCCTTTTCGCCCATCCAAATGTGCCCCCAAAGGAAGTCTTTGGGTACAAGTGAACTCCCCACGGGAGCCTTTACGCAGCCCCACATGCAATTGGACCCTCCGGGTTTGCTGTTTCAGAGCATCCCTAAATATATCCCTAGCCAGCATCGAAGACGACTGAAAAATCAGGCCCCAGGAAATGCGTTGCAAGCCCCATTGGACCATCCAAAAGTGCCCCCAAAGGAAGGCTTTGCGTACATCTGAAGTTCCCAGGGGAGCCTTTACGCAGCCCCATATGCAACTGGGCCCTCCGTGTTCGCTGTTTCAGAGCAACCCTAAACATAACCCTAGCCGGCATGGGAGAAGACTGAAAACCCGGGCCCCAGAAAACGCGTTGCAAGCCCCTTTGGACCATCCAAAACTGTCACCAAAGGAAGGCTTTAGGTACAAGTGAACTCCCCAGGGGAGCCTTTACGCAGCCCCACATGCAACTGGACCCTCCGGGTTCGCTGTTTCAGAGCATCCCTAAACATAGCCCTAGCCAGTATCGAAGACGACTGAAAAATCAGGCCCCAGGAAATGCGTTGCAAGCACTTTTTGCCCATCCAAAAGTGCCCCCAAAGGAAGACTTTGGATACAAGAGAACTTCCCAGGGGAGCCTTTACGCAGCCCCACATGCAACTGGACCCTCCGCGTTCGCTGTTTCCGAGCATCCCTAAACATAGCCCTAGCCGGCATCGATGACGACTGAAAAATCAGGCCCCAGGAAATGCGTTACGAGCCCTTTTCTCCCATCCAAAACTGCCCCCAAAGGAAGGCTTTGGGTACAAGTGAACTCCCCAGGGGAGCCTTTACGCAGCCCCACATGCAACTGGACCCTCCGAGTTCGCTGTTTCTGAGCATCCCTAAACATAACCCTAGCTGTCATCGGAGACGACTGAAAAATCAGGCCCCAGGAAATGCGTTCCGAGCCCCCTTTGGACCAACCAGAAGTGTCACCAAAAGAAGGCTTTGGATACAAGTGAACTCCCCAGGGGAGCCTTTACGCAGCCCCACATGCAACTGGACCCTCCGGTTTCGCTGTTTCTGAGCATCCCTAAACATAGCCCTAGCCGGCATCGAAGACGAATGAAAAATCAGGCCCCAGGAAATGTGTAGCGAGCCCCTTTGGACCATCCAAAAGTGCCCGCAAAGGAAGGCTTTGGGTACAAGTGATCTCCCCAGGGGAGCCTTTACGCAGCCCCACATGCAACTGGACCCTCCGGGTTCGATTTTTCCGAGCAACCCTAAATATATCCCTAGCCGGCATGGGAGAAGACTGAAAACACGGGCTCCAGAAAACGCGTTGCAAGCCCCTTTGGACCATCCAAAAGTGTCACCAAAGGAAGGCTTTGGGTACAAGTGAACTCCCCAGGGGAGTCTTTACGCAGCCCCACATGCAACTGGACCCTCCGGTTTCGCTGTTTCTGACCATCCCTAAACATAGCCCTAGCCGGCATCGAAGACGACTGAAAAATCAGGCCCCAGGAAATGCGTTGCGAGCCCCTTTGGACCATCCAAAAGTGCCCCCAAAGGAAGGCTTTGGGTACATCTGAAGTTCCCAGGGGAGCCTTTACGCAGCCCCACATGCAACGGGACCCTCCGGGATCGCTGTTCCTGAGCAAACCTAAACGTAGCCCTAGCCGTCATCGGAGACGACTGAAAAATCAGGCCCCAAGAAATGCGTTGCGTGCCCCTTTGGACCATCCAAAAGTGTCACCAAAAGAAGGCTTTGGATACAAGTGAACTCCCCAGGGGAGCCTTTACGTAGCCCCATATGCAACTGGACCCTCTGGGTTCACTGTTTCCGAGCATCCCTAAACATAGCACAAGCCGGCATCGAAGACGACTGAAAAATCAGGCCCCAGGAAATGCGTTGCGAGCCCCTTTGGACCATCCAAAAGTGCCCCCAAAGGAAGGCTTTGGGTACAAGTGAACTCCCCAGGGGAGCCTTTACGCAGCCCCACATGTAACAGGACCCTCCGAGTTCGCTATTCCTGAGCAAACCTAAACGTAGCCCTAGCCATCATCGGAGACGAGTGAAAAATCAGGCCCCAGGAAATGCGTTGCAAGCCCCTTTGGACCATCCAAAAGTGCCCCCAAAGGAAGGCTTTGGGTACAAGAGAACTCCCCAGGGGAGCCTTTACGCAGCCCCACATGCAACTGGACCCTCCGGGTTCGCTGTTCCTGAGCAAACCTAAACATAGCCCTGGCCGTCATCGGAGACGACTGAAAAATCAGGCCCAGGAAATGCTTTGCGAGCCCCTTTGGACTATCCAAAAGTGCCCCCAAATAAAGGCTTTGGGTACAAGTGAACTCCCCAGGGGAGCCTTTACGCAGCCCCACATGCAACTGGACCCTCCGGGTTCGCTGTTTCCGAGCATCCCTAAACATAGCCCTAGCAGTCATCGGAGACGACTGAAAAATCAGGCCCCAGGAAATGCGTTCCGAGCCCCCTTTGGACCATCCAGAAGTGTCACCAAAGGAAGGCTTTGGATACAAGTGAACTCCCCAGGGGAGCCTTTACGCAGCCCCACATGCAACTGGACCGTCCGAGTTCGAATTTTCGAACAACCCTATATATATCACTAATCGGCATGGGAGAAGACTGAAAACCCGGGCCCCAGAAAACGCGTTGCAAGCCCCTTTGGACAATCCAAAAGTGTCACCAAAGGAAGGCTTTGGGTACAAGTGAACTCCCCAGGGGAGCCTTTACGCAGCCCCACATGCAACTGGACCCTCCGGTTTCGTTGTTTCTGAGCATCCCTAAACATAGCCCTAGCCGGCATCGAAGACGACTGAAAAATCAGGCCCCAGGAAATGTGTTGCGAGCCCCTTTGGACCATCCAAAAGTGCCCCCAAAGGAAGGCTTTGGGTACAAGTGATCTCCCCAGGGGAGCCTTTACGCAGACCCACATGCAACTGGACCCTCCAGGTTCGATTTTTCCGAGCAACCCTAAATATAACCCTAGCCGGCATGGGAGAAGACTGAAAACCCTGGCTCCAGAAAACGCGTTGCAAGCCCCTTTGGACCATCCAAAAGTGTCACCAAAGGAAGGCTTTGGGTACAAGTGAACTCCCCAGAGGAGCCTTTACGCAGCCCCACATGCAACTGGACCCTCCGGGATCGCTGTTCCTGAGCAAACCAAAACGTAACCCTAGCAGTCATCGGAGACGACTGAAAAATCAGGCCCCAGGAAATGCGTTGCGAGCCGTTTTGGACCTTCCAAAAGTGTCACCAAAGGAAGGCTTTGGGTACAAGTGAACTCCCCAGGGGAGCCTTTACGCAGCCCCATATGCAACTGGACCCTCTGGGTTCACTGTTTCCGAGCATCCCTAAACATATCACAAGCCAGCATCGAAGACGACTGAAAAATCAGGCCCCAGGAAATGCGTTGCGAGCCCTTTTCACCCATCCAAAAGTGACCCCAAAGGAAGGCTTTGGGTACAAGTGAACTCCCCAGGGGAGCCTTTACGCAGCCCCACATTCAACTGGACCCTCCGGGTTCGCTATTCCTGAGCAAACCTAAACGTAGCCCTAGCCATCATCGGAGACGAGTGAAAAATCAGGCCCCAGGAAATGCGTTGCGAGCCCCTTTGGACCATCCAAAAGTGCCCCCAAAGGACGGCTTTAGATACAAGTGAACTCCCCAGGGGAGCCTTTACGCAGCCCCACATGCAACTGGACCCTCCGCGTTCGCTGTTTCTGAGCATCCCTAAACATAGCCCTAGCCGGCATCGAAGACGACTGAAAAATCAGGCCCCAGGAAATGCGTTGCAAGCCCCATTGGACCATCCAAAAGTGCCCCCAAAAAAAGGCTTTGGGTACAAGAGAACTCCCCAGGGGAGCCTTTACGCAGCCCCATATGCAACTGGACCCTCCGGGTTCGCTGTTTCAGAGCAACCCTAAATATATCCCTAGCCGGCATGGGAGAAGACTGAAAACCCGGGCCACAGAAAATGCATTGCAAGCCCCTTTGGACCATCCAAAAGTGTCACCAAAGGAAGGCTTTGGGTACAAGTGAACTCCCCAGGGGAGCCTTTACGCAGCCCCACATGCAACTGGACCCTCCGGGATCGCTGCTCCGGAGCAAACCTAAACGTAGCCCTACCCGTCATCGGAGACGACTGAAAAATCAGGCCCCAGGAAATGTGTTGCGAGCCCCTTTGGACCATCCAAAAGTGCCCCCAAAGGAAGACTTTGGGTACAAGTGAACTCCCCAGGGGAGCCTTTACGCAGCCCCACATGCAACTGGACCCTCCGGGTTCGCTGTTCCTGAGCAAACCTAAACGTAGCCCTAGCCGTCATCGGAGACGACTGAAAAATCAGGCCCCAGGATATGCGTTGCAAGCCCCTTTGGACCATCCAAAAGTGCCCCCAAAGGAAGGCTTTGGGTACAAGTGATCTCCCCAGGGGAGCCTTTACGCAGCCCCACATGCAACTGGACCCTCCGGGTTCGCTGTTCATGAGCAAACCTAAACGTAGCACTAGCCGTCATCGGAGACGACTGAAAAATCAGGCCCCAGGAAATGTGTTCCGAGCCCTTTTCGCCCATCCAAAAGTGCCCCCAAAGGAAGGCTTTGGGTAGAAGTGAACTCCCCAGGGGAGCCTTTACGCAGCCCCATATGCAACTGGACCCTCCGGGTTCGCTGTTTCCGAGCATCTGTATACATAGCCCTAGCCGGCATCGAAGACGACTGAAAAATCAGGCCCCAGGAAATGCGTTGCGAGCCCTTTTCGCCCATCCAAAAGTGCCCCCAAAGGAAGGCTTTGGGTAGAAGTGGACTCCCCAGGGGAGCCTTTACGCAGCCCCACATGTAACAGGACCCTCCGAGTTCGCTGTTCCTGAGCAAACCTAAACGTAGCCCTAGACGGCATCGAAGACGACTGAAAAATCAGGCCCCAAGAAATGCGTTGCGAGCCCTTTTCACCCATCCAAAAGTGCCCCCAAAGGAAGGCTTTGGGTACAAGTGAACTCCCCAGGGGAGCCTTTACGCAGCCCCACATGCAACTGGACAGTCCGCGTTCGATTT
Organism: Anas acuta; assembly: GCF_963932015.1. Classification (NCBI taxonomy): domain Eukaryota; kingdom Metazoa; phylum Chordata; class Aves; order Anseriformes; family Anatidae; genus Anas; species Anas acuta. The sequence goes on along the minus strand of NW_027076271.1, from coordinate 158,155 downwards.
TTCGAACAACCCTAAATATATCCCTAGCCGGCATGGGAGAAGACTGAAAACCCGGGCCCCAGGAAACGCGTTGCAAGCCCCTTTGGACCATCCAGAAGTGTCACCAAAAGAAGGCTTTGGATACAAGTGAACTCCCCAGGGGAGCCTTTACGCAGCCCCACATGCAACTGGACCCTCCGCGTTCGCTCTTTCTAAGCATCCCTAAACATAGCCCTAGCTGGCATCGGAGACGAGTGAAAAATCAGGCCCCAAGAAATGCGTTGCGAGCCCTTTTCGCCCATCCAAAAGTGCCCCCAAAGGAAGGCTTTGGGTAGAAGTGAACTCCCCAGGGGAGCCTTTACGCAGCCCCATATGCAACTGGACCCTCCGGGTTCGCTGTTTCTGAGCATCCCTAAACATAGCACAAGCCGGCATCGAAGACGGCTGAAAAATCAGGCCCCAGGAAATGCGTTGCGAGCCCTTTTCGCCCATCCAAAAGTGCCCCCAAAGGAAGGCTTTGGGTACAAGTGAACTCCCCAGGGGAGCCTTTACGCAGCCCCACATGCAACTGGACCCTCCGGGTTCGCTGTTTCCGAGCATCCCTAAACATAGCCCTAGCCGGCATCGATGACGACTGAAAAATCAGGCCCCAGGAAGTGCGTTACGAGCCCTTTTCTCCCATCCAAAACTGCCCCCAAAAGAAGACTTTGGGTACAAGTGATCTCCCCAGGGGAGCCTTTACGCAGCCCCACATGCAACTGGACCCTCCGGGTTCGCTGTTTCTGAGCAAACCTAAACGTAGCCCTAGCCGTCATCGGAGACGAGTGAAAAATCAGGCCCCAGGAAATGCGTTACGAGCCCTTTTCGCCCATCCAAAAGTGCCCCCAAAGGAAGGCTTTGGGTACAAGTGAACTCCCCAGGGGAGCCTTTACGCAGCCCCACATGCAACTGGACCCTCTGGATTCGCTTTTCGAACAACCCTAAATATATCCCTAGCCGGCATGGGAGAAGACTGAAAACCCGGGCCCCAGAAAACGTGTTGCAAGCCCCTTTGGACCATCCAAAAGTGTCACCAAAGGAAGGCTTTGGGTACAAGTGAACTCCCCAGGGGAGCCTTTACGCAGCCCCACATGCAACTGGACCCTCCGGTTTCGCTGTTTCTGAGCATCCCTAAACATAGCCCTAGCCGGCATCGAAGACGAATGAAAAATGAGGCCCCAGGAAATGTGTTGCAAGCCCCTTTGGACCATCCAAAAGTGCCCCCAAAGGAAGGCTTTGGGTACAAGAGAACTCCCCAGGGGAGCCTTTACGCAGCCCTACATGCAACTGGACCCTCCGGGTTCGCTGTTCCTGAGCAAACCTAAACGTAGCCCTGGCCGTCTTCGGAGACGACTGAAAAATCAGGCCCCTGGAAATGCGTTGCAAGCCCCTTTGGACCATCCAAAAGTGCCCCCAAAGGAAGGCTTTGGATACATATGAAGTTCCCAGGGGAGCCTTTACGCAGGCCCACATGCAACTGGAACCTCCGGGTTCGATTTTTCCGAGCAACCCTAAACATAACCCTAGCCGGCATGGGAGAAGACTGAAAACCCGGGCCCCAGAAAACGCGTTGCAAGCCCCTTTGGACCATCCAAAAGTGTCACCAAAGGAAGGCTTTGGGTACAAGTGAACTCCCCAGGGGAGCCTTTACGCAGCCCCACATGCAACTGGACCCTCCGGGTTCGTTGTTTCAGAGCATCCCTAAACATAGCCCTAGCCAGCATCGAAGACGACTGAAAAATCAGGCCCCAGGAAATGCGTTGCAAGCCCCATTGGACCATCCAAAAGTGCCCCCAAAGGAAGGCTTTGGGTACATCTGAAGTTCCCAGGGGAGCCTTTACGCAGCCTCATATGCAACTGGACCCTCCGGGTTCGCTGTTTCAGAGCAACCCTAAATATATCCCTAGCCGGCATGGGAGAAGACTGAAAACCCGGGCCACAGAAAATGCGTTGCAAGCCCCTTTGGACCATCCAAAAGTGTCACCAAAGGAAGGCTTTGGGTACAAGTGAACTCCCCAGGGGAGCCTTTACGCAGCCCCACATGCAACTGGACCCTACGGGTTTGCTGTTCCTGAGCAAACCTAAACGTAGCCCTGGCCGTCATCGGAGACGACTGAAAAATCAGGCCCCTGGAAATGCGTTGCAAGCCCCTTTGGACCATCCAAAAGTGTCACCAAAGGAAGGCTTTGGGTTCATCTGAAGTTCCCAGGGGAGCCTTTACGCAGCCCCATATGCAACTGGACCCTCCGAGTTCGCTGCTCCGGAGCAAACCTAAACGTAACCCTAGCCGTCATCGGAGACAAATGAAAAATCAGGCCCCAGGAAATGTGTTGCAAGCCCCTTTGGACCATCCAAAACTGTCACCAAAGGAAGGCTTTGGGTACAAGAGAACTCCCCAGGGGAGCCTTTACGCAGCCCCACATGCAACTGGACCCTCCGGGCTCGCTGTTCCTGAGCAAACCTAAACGTAGCCCTAGCCGTCATCGGAGACGAGTGAAAAATCAGGCCCCAGGAAATGCGTTCCGAGGCCTTTACGCCCATCTAAATGTGCCCCCAAAGGAAGGCTTTGGATACAAGTGAACTCCCCAGGGGAGCCTTTACACAGCCCCACATGCAACTGGACACTCCGGGTTCGATTTTTCCGAGCAACCCTAAACATAGCCCTAGCCGGCATTGAAGACGACTGAAAAATCAGGCCCCAGGAAATGTGTTGCGAGCCCCTTTGGACCATCCAAAAGTGCCCCCAAAGGAAGGCTTTGGGTACAAGAGAACTCCCCAGGGGAGCCTTTACGCAGCCCCACATGCAACTGGACCCTTCGGGTTCGATTTTTCCGAGCAACTCTAAATATATCCCTAGCCGGCATGGGAGAAGACTGAAAACCCGGGCCCCAGAAAACTCGTTGCAAGCCCCTTTAGACCATCCAAAAGTGTCACCAAAGGAAGGCTTTGGGTACAAGTGAACTCCCCAGGGGAGCCTTTACCCAGCCCCACATGCAACTGGACCCTCCGGGTTCGATTTTTCCTAGCAACCCTAAACATAACCCTAGCCGGCATGGGAGACGACTGAAAACCCGGGCCCCAGGAAATGCGTTGCAAGCCCCTTTGGACCATCCAGAAGTGCCCCCAAAGGAAGGCTTTGGGTACAAGTGATCTCCCCAGGGGAGCCTTTACGCAGCCCCACATGCAACTGAACCCTCCGGGTTCGCTGTTCCTGAGCAAACCTAAACGTAGCCCTAGCCGTCATCGGAGACGAGTGAAAAATCAGGCCCCAGGAAATGCGTTCCGAGGCCTTTTCGCCCATCCAAATGTGCCCCCAAAGGAAGGCTTTGGGTACAAGTGAACTCCCCAGGGGAGCCTTTACGCAGCCCCATATGCAACTGGACCCTCCGGGTTCGCTGTTTCAGAGCAACCCTAAATATATCCCTAGCCGGCATGGGAGAAGACTGAAAACCCGGGCCACAGAAAATGCGTTGCAAGCCCCTTTGGACCATCCAAAAGTGTCACCAAAGGAAGGCTTTGGGTAGAAGTGAACTCCCCAGGGGAGCCTTTACGCAGCCCCACATGCAACTGGAACCTCCGGGATCGCTGTTCCTGAGCAAACCTAAACACAGCCCTAACCGGCATCGAAGACGACTGAAAAATCAGGCCCCAGGAAATGCGTTGCGAGCCCCTTTGTACCATCCAAAAGTGCCTGCAAAGGAAGGCTTTGGATACAAGTGAACTCCCCAGGGGAGCCTTTACGCAGCCCCACATGCAACTGGACCCTCCGCGTTCGCTGTTTCTAAGCATCCCTAAACATAGCCCTAGCCTGCATCGAAGACGAGTGAAAAATAAGGCCCCAGGAAATGCGTTGCGAGCCCTTTTCGCCCATCCAAATGTGCCCCCAAAGGAAGGCTTTGGGTACAAGTGAACTCCCCAGGGGAGCCTTTACGCAGCCCCACATGCAACTGGACCCTCCGGGTTCGATTTTTCCGAGCAACCCTAAATATATCCCTAGCCGGCATGGGAGAAGACTGAAAACCCGGGCCCCAGAAAACGCGTTGCAAGCCCCTTTGGACCATCCAAAAGTGTCACCAAAGGAAGGCTTTGGGTACAAGTGAACTCCCCAGGGGAGCCTTTACGCAGCCCCACATGCAACTGGACCCTCCGGGTTCGCTGTTTCAGAGCATCCCTAAACACAGCCCTAACCGGCATCGAAGACGACTGAAAAATCTGGCCCCAGGAAATGCGTTGCAAGCCCCATTGGACCATCCAAAAGTGCCCCAAAAGAAAGGCTTTGGGTACATCTGAAGTTCCCAGGGGAGCCTTTACGCAGCCCCACATGCTACTGGACCCTCCGGGTTCGCTGTTCCTGAGCAATCCTAAACGTAGCCCTAGCCGTCATCGGAGACGACTGAAAAATCAGGCCCCAGGAAATGCGTTGAAAGCCCCTTTGGACCATCCAAATGTGCCCCCAAAGGAAGGCTTTGGGTACAAGTGAACTCCCCAGGGGAGCCTTTACGCAGCCCCACATGCAACTGGACCCTCCGGGTTCGATTTTTCCGAGCAACCCTAAACATAACGCTAGCCGGCATGGGAGAAGACTGAAAACCCGGGCCCCAGAAAATGCGTTGCAAGCCCCTTTGGACCATCCAAAAGTGCCACCAAAGGAAGGCTTTGGGTACAAGTGAACTCCCCAGGGGAGCCTTTACGCAGCCCCACATGCAACTGGACCCTCCGGGTTCGCTGTTTCTGAGAATCCCTAAACGTAGCCCTAGCCGGCATCGAAGACGACTGAAAAATCAGGCCCCAGGAAATGCGTTGCAAGCCCCATTGGACCATCCAAAAGTGCAACCCAAAGGAAGGCTTTGGGTACATCTGAAGTTCCCAGGGGAGCCTTTACGCAGCCCCACATGCAACTGGACCCTCCGGGTTCGCTGTTTCAGAGCAACCCTAAATATATCACTAGCCGGCATGGGAGAAGACTGAAAACCCGGGCCACAGAAAATGCGATGCAAGCCCCTTTGGACCATCCAAAAGTGTCACCAAAGGAAGGCTTTGGGTACAAGTGAACTCCCCAGGGGAGCCTTTACGCAGCCCCACATGCAACTGGACCCTCCGGGTTCGCTGTTCCTGAGCAAACCTAAACATATCCCTAGCCGGAATCGAAGACGAGTGAAAAATCAGGCCCCAGGAAATGCGTTGCGAGCCCTTTTCGCCCATCCAAAAGTGCCCCCAAAGGAAGGCTTTGGGTACAAGAGAACTCCCCAGGGGAGCCTTTACGCAGCCCCACATGTAACAGGACCCTCCGAGTTCGCTGTTCCTGAGCAAACCTAAACGTAGCCATAGCCGTCATCGGAGACGACTGAAAAATCAGGCCCCAGGAAATGCGTTGCAAGCCCCTTTGGACCATCCAAAAGTGTCACCAAAGGAAGGCTTTGGGTACAAGTGAACTCCCCAGGGGAGCCTTTACGCAGCCTCACATGCAACTGGACCCTCCGGGTTCGCTGTTCCTGAGCAAACCTAAACGTAGCCCTAGCCGTCATCGGAGACGAGTGAAAAATAAGGCCCCAGGAAATGCGTTCCGAGGCCTTTTCGCCCATCCAAATGTGCCCCCAAAGGAAGTCTTTGGGTACAAGTGAACTCCCCAGGGGAGCTTTTACGCAGCCCCACATTCAACTGGACCCTCCGGGTTCGATTTTTCTGACCAACCCTAAACATAACCCTAGCCGGCATGGGAGAAGACTGAAAACCCGGGCCCCAGAAAACGCGTTGCAAGCCCCTTTGGACCATCCAAAAGTGTCACCAAAGGAAGGCTTTGGGTACAAGTGAACTCCCCAGGGGAGCCTTTACGCAGCCCCACATGCAACTGGACCCTCCGGGTTCGCTGTTTCAGAGCATCCCTAAACATATCCCTAACCGGCATCGAAGACGACTGAAAAATCAGGCCCCAGGAAATGCGTTGCAAGCCCCATTCGACCATCCAAAAGTGCCCCCAAAGGAAGGCTTTGGGTACAAGTGATCTCCCCAGGGGAGCCTTTACGGAGCCCCACATGCAACTGGAACTTCCGGGTTCGCTGTTCCTGAGCAAATCTAAACGTAGCCCTAGCCGTCATCGGAGACGAGTGAAAAATCAGGCCCCAGGAAATGCGTTCCGAGGCCTTTTCGCCCATCCAAATGTGCCCCCAAAGGAAGGCTTTGGGTACAAGTGAACTCCCCAGGGGAGCCTTTACGCAGCCCCACATGCAACTGGACCCTCCGGGTTCGATTTTTCCGAGCAACCCTAAACATAACCCTAGCCGGCATTGAAGAAGACTGAAAACCCGGGCCCCAGAAAATGCGTTGCAAGCCCCTTTGGACCATCCAAAAGTGCCCCCAAAGGAAGGCTTTGGGTACAAGTGAACTCCCCAGGGGAGCCTTTACGCAGCCCCACATGCAACTGGACCCTCCGGGTTCGCTGTTTCTGAGAATCCCTAAACATAGCCCTAGCCGGCATGGAAGACGACTGAAAAATCAGGCCCCAGGAAATGCGATGCAAGTCCCATTGGACCATCCAAAAGTGCCCCCAAAGAAGGCTTTGGGTACATCTGAATTTCCCAGGGGAGCCTTTACGCAGCCCCACATGCAACTGGACCCTCCGCGTTCGCTGTTTCAGAGCATCCCTAAACATAGCACAAGCCGGCATCGAAGACGAGTGAAAAATCAGGCCCCAGGAAATGCGTTCCGAGGCCTTTTCGCCCATCCAAATGTGCCCCCAAAGGAAGGCTTTGGGTACAAGTGAACTCCCCAGGGGAGCCTTTACGCAGCCCCATATGCAACTGGACCCTCCGGGTTCGCTGTTCCTGAGCAAATCTAAACGTAGCCATAGCCGTCTTCGGAGACGACTGAAAAATCAGGCCCCAGGAAATGCGTTGCAAGCCCCTTTGGACCATCCAAAAGTGTCACCAAAGGAAGGCTTTGGGTACAAGTGAACTCCCCAGGGGAGCCTTTACGCAGCCTCACATGCAACTGGACCCTTCGGGTTCGCTGTTCCTGAGCAAACCTAAACGTAGCCCTAGCCGTCATCGAAGACGACTGAAAAATCAGGCCCCAGGAAATGCGTTCCGAGGCCTTTTCGCCCATCCAAATGTGCCCCCAAAGGAAGGCTTTGGGTACAAGTGAACTCCCCAGGGGAGCCTTTACGCAGCCCCACATTCAACTGGACCCTCCGGGTTCGATTTTTCTGAGCAACCCTAAACATAACCCTAGCCGGCATGGGAGAAGACTGAAAACCCGGGCCCCAGAAAACGCGTTGCAAGCCCCTTTGGACCATCCAAAAGTGTCACCAAAGGAAGGCTTTGGGTACAAGTGAACTCCCCAGGGGAGCCTTTACGCAGCCCCACATGCAACTGGACCCTCCGGGTTCGCTGTTTCAGAGCATCCCTAAACGTAGCCCTTACCGGCATCGAAGACGACTAAAAAATCAAGCCCCAGGAAATGCGTTGCAAGCCCCATTGGACCATCCAAAAGTGCCCCCAAAGGAAGGCTTTGGGTACAAGTGATCTCCCCAGGGGAGCCTTTACGCAGCCCCACATTCAACTGGACCCTCCGGGTTCGCTGTTCCTGAGCAAATCTAAACGTAGCCCTAGCCGTCATCGGAGACGAGTGAAAAATCAGGCCCCAGGAAATGCGTTCTGAGGCCTTTTCGCCCATCCAAATGTGCCCCCAAAGGAAGGCTTTGGGTACAAGTGAACTCCCCAGGGGAGCCTTTACGCAGCCCCACATTCAACTGGACCCTCCGGGTTCGATTTTTCTGAGCAAATCTAAACGTAGCCCTAGCCGGCATGGGAGAAGACTGAAAACCCGGGCCCCAGAAAACGCGTTGCAAGCCCCTTTGGACCATCCAAAAGTGTCACCAAAGGAAGGCTTTGGGTACAAGTGAACTCCCCAGGGGAGCCTTTACGCAGCCCCACATGCAACTGGACCCTCCGGGTTCGCTGTTTCAGAGCATCCCTAAACATAGCCCTAACCGGCATCGAAGACGACTGAAAAATCAGGCCCCAGGAAATGCGTTGCAAGCCCCATTGGACCATACAAATGTGCCCCCAAAGGAAGTCTTTGGGTACAAGTGAACTCGCCAGGGGAGCCTTTACGCAGCCCCACATTCAACTGGACCCTCCGGGTTCGATTTTTCTGAGCAACCCTAAACATAACCCTAGCCGGCATGGGAGAAGACTGAAAACCCGGGCCCCAGAAAACGCGTTGCAAGCCCCTTTGGACCATCCAAAAGTGTCACCAAAGGAAGGCTTTGGGTACAAGTGAACTCCCCAGGGAAGCCTTTACGCAGCCTCACATGCAACTGGACCCTCCGGGTTCGCTGTTCCTGAGCAAACCTAAACGTAGCCCTAGCCGTCATCGAAGACGACTGAAAAATCAGGCCCCAGGAAATGCGTTCCGAGGCCTTTTCGCCCATCCAAATGTGCCCCCAAAGGAAGTCTTTGGGTACAAGTGAACTCCCCAGGGGAGCCTTTACGCAGCCCCACATTCAACTGGACCCTCCGGGTTCGATTTTTCTGAGCAACCATAAACATAACCCTAGCCGGCATGGGAGAAGACTGAAAACCCAGGCCCCAGAAAACGCGTTGCAAGCCCCTTTGGACCATCCAAAAGTGTCACCAAAGGAAGGCTTTGGGTACAAGTGAACTCCCCAGGGGAGCCTTTACGCAGCCCCACATTCAACTGGACCCTCCGGGTTCGATTTTTCTGAGCAACCCTAAACATAACCCTAGCCGGCATGGGAGAAAACTGAAAACCCGGGCCCCAGAAAACGCGTTGCAAGCCCCTTTGGACCATCCAAAAGTGTCACCAAAGGAAGGCTTTGGGTACAAGTGAACTCCCCAGGGGAGCCTTTACGCAGCCCCACATGCAACTGGACCCTCCGGGTTCGCTGTTTCAGAGCATCCCTAAACTTAGCCCTAACCGGCATCGAAGACGACTGAAAAATCAGGCCCCAGGAAATGCGTTGCAAGCCCCATTGGACCATCCAAATGTGCCCCCAAAGGAAGTCTTTGGGTACAAGTGAACTCCCCAGGGGAGCCTTTACGCAGCCCCACATTCAACTGGACCCTCCGGGTTCGATTTTTCTGAGCAACCCTAAACATAACCCTAGCCGGCATGGGAGAAGACTGAAAACCCGGGCCCCAGAAAACGCGTTGCAAGCCCCTTTGGACCATCCAAAAGTGTCACCAAAGGAAGGCTTTGGGTACAAGTGAACTCCCCAGGGAAGCCTTTACGCAGCCTCACATGCAACTGGACCCTCCGAGTTCGCTGTTCCTGAGCAAACCTAAACGTAGCCCTAGCCGTCATCGAAGACGACTGAAAAATCAGGCCCCAGGAAATGCGTTCCGAGGCCTTTTCGCCCATCCAAATGTGCCCCCAAAGGAAGTCTTTGGCTACAAGTGAACTCCCCAGGGGAGCCTTTACGCAGCCCCACATTCAACTGGACCCTCCGGGTTCGATTTTTCTGAGCAACCCTAAACATAACCCTAGCCGGCATGGGAGAAGACTGAAAACCTGGGCCCCAGAAAACGCGTTGCAAGCCCCTTTGGACCATCCAAAAGTGTCACCAAAGGAAGGCTTTGGGTACAAGTGAACTCCACAGGGGAGCCTTAACGCAGCCCCACCTGCAACTGGACCCTCCGGGTTCGCTGTTTCAGAGCATCCCTAAACGTAACCCTAACCGGCATTGAAGACGACTGAAAAATCAGGCCCCAGGAAATGCGTTGCAAGCCCCATTGGACCATCCAAAAGTGCCCCCAAAGGAAGGCTTTGGGTACAAGTGATCTCCCCAGGGGAGCCTTTACGCAGCCCCACATTCAACTGGTCCCTCCGGGTTCGCTGTTCCTGAGCAAATCTAAACGTAGCCCTAGCCGTCATCGGAGACGAGTGAAAAATCAGGCCCCAGGAAATGCGTTCCGAGGCCTTTTCGCCCATCCAAATGTGCCCCCAAAGGAAGGCTTTGGGTACAAGTGAACTCCCCAGGGGAGCCTTTACGCAGCCCCACATGCAACTGGACCCTCCGGGTTCGATTTTTCCGAGCAACCCTAAACATAACCCTAGCCGGCATTGAAGAAGACTGAAAACCCGGGCCCCAGAAAATGCGTTGCAAGCCCCTTTGGACCATCCAAAAGTGCCCCCAAAGGAAGGCTTTGGGTACAAGTGAACTCCCCAGGGGAGCCTTTACGCAGCCCCACATGCAACTGGACCCTCCGGGTTCGCTGTTTCTGAGAATCCCTAAACATAGCCCTAGCCGGCATGGAAGACGACTGAAAAATCAGGCCCCAGGAAATGCGATGCAAGCCCCATTGGACCATCCAAAAGTGCCCCCAAAGGAAGGCTTTGGGTACATCTGAAGTTCCCAGGGGAGCCTTTACGCAGCCCCATATGCAACTGGACCCTCCGGGTTCGCTGTTTCAGAGCAACCCTATATATATCACTAGCCGGCATGGGAGAAGACTGAAAACCCGGGCCACAGAAAACGCGTTGCAAGCCCCTTTGGACCATCCAAAAGTGTCACCAAAGGAAGGCTTTGGGTACAAGTGAACTCCCCAGGGGAGCCTTTACGCAGCCCCACATGCAACTGGACCCTCCGGGTTCGCTGTTTCAGAGCATCCCTAAACATAGCAAAAGCCGGCATCGAAGACGACTGAAAAATCAGGCGCCAGGAAATGCGTTGCGAGCCCTTTTCGCCCATCCAAAAGTGCCCCCAAAGGAAGGCTTTGGGTAGAAGTAAACTCCCCAGGGGAGCCTTTACGCAGCCCCACATGCAACTGGACCCTCCAGGTTCGCTGTTTCCGAGCATCCCTAAACATAGCCCTAGACGGCATCGAAGACGACTGAAAAATCAGGCCCCAAGAAATGCGTTGCGAGCCCTTTTCACCCATCCAAAAGTGCCCCCAAAGGAAGGCTTTGGGTACAAGTGAACTCCCCAGGGGAGCCTTTACGCAGCCCCACATGTAACAGGACCCTCCGAGTTCGCTGTTCCTGAGCAAATCTAAACGTAGCCATAGCCGTCATCGGAGACGACTGAAAAATCAGGCCCCAGAAAATGCGTTGCAAGCCCCTTTGGACCATCCAAAAGTGTCACCAAAGGAAGGCTTTGGGTACAAGTGAACTCCCCAGGGGAGCCTTTACGCAGCCTCACATGCAACTGGACCCTCCGGGTTCGCTGTTCCTGAGCAAACCTAAACGTAGCCCTAGCCGTCATCGAAGACGACTGAAAAATCAGGCCCCAGGAAATGCGTTCCGAGGCCTTTTCGCCCATCCAAATGTGCCCCCAAAGGAAGGCTTTGGGTACAAGTGAACTCCCCAGGGAAGCCTTTACGCAGCCTCACATGCAACTGGACCCTCCGAGTTCGCTGTTCCTGAGCAAACCTAAACGTAGCCCTAGCCGTCATCGAAGACGACTGAAAAATCAGGCCCCAGGAAATGCGTTCCGAGGCCTTTTCGCCCATCCAAATGTGCCCCCAAAGGAAGTCTTTGGGTACAAGTGAACTCCCCAGGGGAGCCTTTACGCAGCCCCACATTCAACTGGACCCTCCGGGTTCGATTTTTCTGAGCAACCCTAAACATAACCCTAGCCGGCATGGGAGAAGACTGAAAACCTGGGCCCCAGAAAACGCGTTGCAAGCCCCTTTGGACCATCCAAAAGTGTCACCAAAGGAAGGCTTTGGGTACAAGTGAACTCCACAGGGGAGCCTTAACGCAGCCCCACCTGCAACTGGACCCTCCGGGTTCGCTGTTTCAGAGCATCCCTAAACGTAACCCTAACCGGCATTGAAGACGACTGAAAAATCAGGCCCCAGGAAATGCGTTGCAAGCCCCATTGGACCATCCAAAAGTGCCCCCAAAGGAAGGCTTTGGGTACAAGTGATCTCCCCAGGGGAGCCTTTACGCAGCCCCACATTCAACTGGTCCCTCCGGGTTCGCTGTTCCTGAGCAAATCTAAACGTAGCCCTAGCCGTCATCGGAGACGAGTGAAAAATCAGGCCCCAGGAAATGCGTTCCGAGGCCTTTTCGCCCATCCAAATGTGCCCCCAAAGGAAGGCTTTGGGTACAAGTGAACTCCCCAGGGGAGCCTTTACGCAGCCCCACATGCAACTGGACCCTCCGGGTTCGATTTTTCCGAGCAACCCTAAACATAACCCTAGCCGGCATTGAAGAAGACTGAAAACCCGGGCCCCAGAAAATGCGTTGCAAGCCCCTTTGGACCATCCAAAAGTGCCCCCAAAGGAAGGCTTTGGGTACAAGTGAACTCCCCAGGGGAGCCTTTACGCAGCCCCACATGCAACTGGACCCTCCGGGTTCGCTGTTTCTGAGAATCCCTAAACATAGCCCTAGCCGGCATGGAAGACGACTGAAAAATCAGGCCCCAGGAAATGCGATGCAAGCCCCATTGGACCATCCAAAAGTGCCCCCAAAGGAAGGCTTTGGGTACATCTGAAGTTCCCAGGGGAGCCTTTACGCAGCCCCATATGCAACTGGACCCTCCGGGTTCGCTGTTTCAGAGCAACCCTATATATATCACTAGCCGGCATGGGAGAAGACTGAAAACCCGGGCCACAGAAAACGCGTTGCAAGCCCCTTTGGACCATCCAAAAGTGTCACCAAAGGAAGGCTTTGGGTACAAGTGAACTCCCCAGGGGAGCCTTTACGCAGCCCCACATGCAACTGGACCCTCCGGGTTCGCTGTTTCAGAGCATCCCTAAACATAGCAAAAGCCGGCATCGAAGACGACTGAAAAATCAGGCGCCAGGAAATGCGTTGCGAGCCCTTTTCGCCCATCCAAAAGTGCCCCCAAAGGAAGGCTTTGGGTAGAAGTAAACTCCCCAGGGGAGCCTTTACGCAGCCCCACATGCAACTGGACCCTCCAGGTTCGCTGTTTCCGAGCATCCCTAAACATAGCCCTAGACGGCATCGAAGACGACTGAAAAATCAGGCCCCAAGAAATGCGTTGCGAGCCCTTTTCACCCATCCAAAAGTGCCCCCAAAGGAAGGCTTTGGGTACAAGTGAACTCCCCAGGGGAGCCTTTACGCAGCCCCACATGTAACAGGACCCTCCGAGTTCGCTGTTCCTGAGCAAATCTAAACGTAGCCATAGCCGTCATCGGAGACGACTGAAAAATCAGGCCCCAGAAAATGCGTTGCAAGCCCCTTTGGACCATCCAAAAGTGTCACCAAAGGAAGGCTTTGGGTACAAGTGAACTCCCCAGGGGAGCCTTTACGCAGCCTCACATGCAACTGGACCCTCCGGGTTCGCTGTTCCTGAGCAAACCTAAACGTAGCCCTAGCCGTCATCGAAGACGACTGAAAAATCAGGCCCCAGGAAATGCGTTCCGAGGCCTTTTCGCCCATCCAAATGTGCCCCCAAAGGAAGGCTTTGGGTACAAGTGAACTCCCCAGGGGAGCCTTTACGCAGCCCCACATTCAACTGGACCCTCCGGGTTCGATTTTTCTGAGCAACCCTAAACATAACCCTAGCCGGCATGGGAGAAGACTGAAAACCCGGGCCCCAGAAAACGCGTTGCAAGCCCCTTTGGACCATCCAAAAGTGTCACCAAAGGAAGGCTTTGGGTACAAGAGAACTCCCCAGGGGAGCCTTTACGCAGCCCCACCTGCAACTGGACCCTCCGGGTTCGCTGTTTCAGAGCATCCCTAAACATAGCCCTAACCGGCATCGAAGACGACTGAAAAATCAGGCCCCAGGAAATGCGTTGCAAGCCCCATTGGACCATCCAAATGTGCCCCCAAAGGAAGTCTTTGGGTACAAGTGAACTCCCCAGGGGAGCCTTTACGCAGCCCCACATTCAACTGGACCCTCCGGGTTCGATTTTTCTGAGCAAACCTAAACGTAGCCCTAGCCGGCATGGGAGAAGACTGAAAACCCGGGCCCCAGAAAACGCGTTGCAAGCCCCTTTGGACCATCCAAAAGTGTCACCAAAGGAAGGCTTTGGGTACAAGTGAACTCCCCACGGGAGCCTTTACGCAGCCCCACATGCAACTGGACCCTCAGGGTTCGCTGTTTCAGAGCATCCCTAAATATAGCCCTAACCGGCATCGAAGACGACTGAAAAATCAGGCCCCAGGAAATGCGTTGCAAGCCCCATTGGACCATCCAAATGTGCCCCCAAAGGAAGTCTTTAGGTACAAGTGAACTCCCCAGGGGAGCCTTTACGCAGCCCCACATTCAACTGGACCCTCCGGGTTCGATTTTTCTGAGCAACCCTAAACATAACCCTAGCCGGCATGGGAGAAGACTGAAAACCCGGGCCCCAGAAAACGCGTTGCAAGCCCCTTTGGACCATCCAAAAGTGTCACCAAAGGAAGGCTTTGGGTACAAGTGAACTCCCCAGGGGAGCCTTTACGCAGCCCCACATGCAACTGGACCCTCCGGGTTCGCTGTTTCAGAGCATCCCTAAACGTAGCCCTAACCGGCATCGAAGACGACTGAAAAATCAAGCCCCAGGAAATGCGTTGCAAGCCCCATTGGACCATCCAAAAGTGCCCCCAAAGGAAGGCTTTGGGTACAAGTGATCTCCCCAGGGGAGCCTTTACGCAGCCCCACATGCAACTGGACCCTCCGGGTTCGCTGTTTCCGAGCATCCCTAAACATAGCACAAGCCGGCATCGAAGACGACTGAAAAATCAGGCCCCAAGAAATGCGTTGCGAGCCCTTTTCACCCATCTAAAAGTGCCCCCAAAGGAAGGCTTTGGATACAAGTGAACTCCCCAGGGGAGCCTTTACGCAGCCCCACATGCAACTGGACCCTCCGGGTTCGCTGTTTCAGAGCATCCCTAAACGTAGCCCTAACCGGCATCGAAGACGACTAAAAAATCAAGCCCCAGGAAATGCGTTGCAAGCCCCATTGGACCATCCAAAAGTGCCCCCAAAGGAAGGCTTTGGGTACAAGTGATCTCCCCAGGGGAGCCTTTACGCAGCCCCACATGCAACTGGACCCTCCGGGTTCGCTGTTCCTGAGCAAATCTAAACGTAGCCCTAGCCGTCATCGGAGACGAGTGAAAAATCAGGCCCCAGGAAATGCGTTACGAGCCCTTTTCGCCCATCCAAATGTGCCCCCAAAGGAAGGCTTTGGGTACAAGTGAACTCCCCAGGGGAGCCTTTACGCAGCCCCACATTCAACTGGACCCTCCGGGTTCGATTTTTCTGAGCAAATCTAAACGTAGCCCTAGCCGGCATGGGAGAAGACTGAAAACCCAAGCCACAGAAAACGCGTTGCAAGCCCCTTTGGACCATCCAAAAGTGTCACCAAAGGAAGGCTTTGGGTACAAGTGAACTCCCCAGGGGAGCCTTTACGCAGCCCCACATGCAACTGGACCCTCCGGGTTCGCTGTTCCTGAGCAAACCTAAACGTAGCCCTAGCCGTCATCGGAGACGAGTGAAAAATCAGGCCCCAGGAAATGCGTTGCGAGCCCTTTTCGCCCATCCAAAAGTGCCGCCAAAGGAAGGCTTTGGGTACAAGTGAACTCCCCAGGGGAGCCTTTACGCAGCCCCACATTCAACTGGACCCTCCGGGTTCGATTTTTCTGAGCAACCCTAAACATAACCCTAGCCGGCATAGGAGAAGACTGAAAACCCGGGCCCCAGAAAACGCGTTGCAAGCCCCTTTGGACCATCCAAAAGTGTCACCAAAGGAAGGCTTTGGGTACAAGTGAACTCCCCAGGGGAGCCTTTACGCAGCCCCACATGCAACTGGACCCTCCGCGTTCGCTGTTTCAGAGCATCCCTAAACCTAGCCCTAACCGGCATCGAAGACGACTGAAAAATCAAGCCCCAGGAAATGCGTTGCAAGCCCCATTGGACCATCCAAAAGTGCCCCCAAAGGAAGGCTTTGGGTACAAGTGATCTCCCCAGGGGAGCCTTTACGGAGCCCCACATGCAACTGGACCCTCCGGGTTCGCTGTTCCTGAGCAAATCTAAACGTAGCCCTAGCCGTCATCGGAGACGAGTGAAAAATCAGGCCCCAGGAAATGCGTTCCGAGGCCTTTTCGCCCATTCAAATGTGCCCCCAAAGGAAGGCTTTGGGTACAAGTGAACTCCCCAGGGGAGCCTTTACGCAGCCCCACATGCAACTGGACCCTCCGGGTTCGATTTTTCCGAGCAACCCTAAACATAACCCTAGCCGGCATTGAAGAAGACTGAAAACCCGGGCCCCAGAAAATGCGTTGCAAGCCCCTTTGGACCATCCAAAAGTGCCCCCAAAGGAAGGCTTTGGGTACAAGTGAACTCCCCAGGGGAGCCTTTACGCAGCCCTACATGCAACTGTACCCTCCGGGTTCGCTGTTTCCAAGCATCCCTAAACATAGCACAAGCCGGCATCGAAGACGACTGAAAAATCAGGCCCCAGGAAATGCGTTGCGAGCCATTTTCGCCCATCCAAAAGTGCCCCC
The DNA here is from genome assembly GCF_963932015.1 of Anas acuta. Lineage (NCBI taxonomy): Eukaryota > Metazoa > Chordata > Aves > Anseriformes > Anatidae > Anas > Anas acuta. The sequence goes on along the minus strand of NW_027076271.1, from coordinate 141,712 downwards.
AAAGGAAGGCTTTGGGTAGAAGTGAACTCCCCAGGGGAGCCTTTACGCAGCCCCACATGCAACTGGACCCTCCGGGTTCGCTGTTTCCGAGCATCCCTAAACATAGCACAAGCCGGCATCGAATAAGACTGAAAAATCAGGCCCCAAGAAATGCGTTGCGAGCCCTTTTCACCCATCCAAAAGTGCCCCCAAAGGAAGGCTTTGGATACAAGTGAACTCCCCAGGGGAGCCTTTACGCAGCCCCACATGCAACTGGACCGTCCGGGTTCGATTTTTCGAACAACCCTAAATATATCCCTAGCCGGCATGGGAGAAGACTGAAAACCCGGGCCCCAGAAAAAGCGTTGCAAGCCCATTTGGACCATCCAAAAGTGTCACCAAAGGAAGGCTTTGGGTACAAGTGACCTCCCCAGGGGAGCCTTTACGCAGCCCCACATGCAACTGGACCCTCCAGTTTCGCTGTTTCTGAGCATCCCTAAACATAGCCATAGCCGTCATCGGAGACGACTGAAAAATCAGGCCCCAGGAAATGCGTTGCGAGCCCTTTTCGCCCATCCAAAAGTGCCCGCAAAGGAAGGCTTTGGGTAGAAGTGAACTCCCCAGGGGAGCCTTTACGCAGCCCCACATGCAACTGGACCCTTCGGGTTCGCTGTTCCTGAGCAAACCTAAACGTAGCCCTAGCCGGCATTGAAGACAACTGAAAAATCAGGCCCCAGGAAATGCATTGCAAGCCCTTTTCGCCCATCCAAAAGTGCCCCCAAAGGAAGGCTTTGGGTACAAGTGAACTCCCCAGGGGAGCCTTTACGCAGCCCCACATGCAACTGGACCCTCCGGGTTCGCTGTTCCTGAGCAAACCTAAACGTAGCCCTAGCCGTCATCGGAGACGAGTGAAAAATCAGGCCCCAGGAAATGCGTTGCGAGCCCTTTTCGCCCATCCAAAAGTGCCCCCAAAGGAAGTCTTTGGGTACAAGTGAACTCCCCAGGGGAGCCTTTACGCAGCCCCACATTCAACTGGACCCTCCGGGTTCGATTTTTCCGAGCAACCCTAAACATAACCCTAGCCGGCATGGGAGAAGACTGAAAACCCGGGCCCCAGAAAACGCGTTGCAAGCCCCTTTGGACCATCCAAAAGTGTCACCAAAGGAAGGCTTTGGGTACAAGTGAACTCCCCAGGGGAGCCTTTACGCAGCCCCACATGCAACTGGACCCTCCGGGTTCGCTGTTTCAGAGCATCCTTAAACCAAGCCCTAGCCATCATCTAAGACGAGTGAAAAATCAGGCCCCAGGAAATGCGTTGCAAGCCCCATTGGACCATCCAAAAGTGCCCCCAAAGGAAGGCTTTGGGTACATCTGAAGTTCCCAGGGGAGCCTTTACGCAGCCCCACATGCAACTGGACCCTCCGGGTTCGATTTTTCCGAGCAACCCTAAACATAACCCTAGCCGGCATGGGAGAAGACTGAAAGCCCGGGCCCCAGAAAATGCGTTGCAAGCCCCTTTGGACCATCCAAAAGTGCCCCCAAAGGAAGGCTTTTGGTACAAGTGAACTCCCCAGGGGAGCCTTTACGCAGCCCCACATGCAACTGGACCCTCCGGGTTCGCTATTTCAGAGCATCCCTAAACGTAGCCCTAGCCGGCATTGAAGACGAGTGAAAAATCAGGCCCCAGGAAATGCGTTGCAAGCCCTTTTCGCCCATCCAAAAGTGCCCCCAAAGGAAGGCTTTGGGTACATCTGAAGTTCCCAGGGGAGCCTTTACGCAGCCCCATATGCAACTGGACCCTCCGGGTTCGCTGTTTCAGAGCAACCCTAAATATATCACTAGCCGGCATGGGAGAAGACTGAAAACCCGGGCCCCAGAAAATGCGTTTCAAGCCCCTTTGGTCCATCCAAAAGTGTCACCAAAGGAAGGCTTTGGGTACAAGTGAACTCCCCAGGGGAGCCTTTACGCAGCCCCACATGCAACTGGACCCTCCGGGTTCGCTGTTTCAGAGCATCCCTAAACATAGCCCTAACCGGCATCGAAGACGACTGAAAAATCAGGCCCCAGGAAATGCGTTGCAAGCCCCATTGGACCATCCAAAAGTGCCCGCAAAGGAAGGCTTTGGGTACATCTGAAGTTCCCAGGGGAGCCTTTACGCAGCCCCACATGCAACTGGACCCTCCGGGTTCGCTGTTCCTGAGCAAACCTAAACGTAGCCCTAGCCATCATCGGAGACGAGTGAAAAATCAGGCCCCAGGAAATGCGTTCCGAGGCCTTTTCGCCCATCCAAATGTGCCCCCAAAGGAAGGCTTTGGGTACAAGAGAACTCCCCAGGGGAGCCTTTACGCAGCCCCACATGCAACTGGACCCTCCGGGTTCGATGTTTCCGAGCAACCCTAAACATAACCCTAGCCGGCATGGGAGAAGACTGAAAACCTGGGCCACAGAAAACGCGTTGCAAGCCCCTTTGGACCATCCAAAAGTGTCACCAAAGGAAGGCTTTGGGTAGAACTGAACTCCCCAGGGGAGCCTTTACGCAGCCCCACATGTAACAGGACCCTCCGAGTTCGCTGTTCCTGAGCAAACCTAAACATAGCCCTAGCCATCATCGGAGACGACTGAAAAATCAGGCCCCAGGAAATGCGTTGCGAGCCCCTTTGGACCATCCAAAAGTTCCCCCAAAGGAAGGCTTTGGGTACAAGTGAACTCCCCAGGGGAGCCTTTACGCAGCCCCACATGCAACTGGACCCTCCAGTTTCGCTGTTTCTGAGCATCCCTAAACATAGCCCTAGCCGGCATCGAAGACGACTGAAAAATCAGGCCCCAGGAAATGCGTTCCGAGGCCTTTTCGCCCATCCAAAAGTGCCCCCAAAGGACAGCTTTGGGTAGAAGTGAACTCCCCAGGGGAGGCTTTACGCAGCCCCACATGCAACTGGACCCTTCGGGTTCGCTGTTCCGGAGAAAACCTAAACGTAGCCCTAGCCGGCATTGAAGACGACTGAAAAATCAGGCCCCAGGAAATGCGTTCCGAGGCCTTTTCGCCCATCCAAAAGTGCCCCCAAAGGACAGCTTTGGATACAAGTGAACTCCCCAGGGGAGCCTTTACGCAGCCCCACATGTAACTGGACCCTCCGCGTTCGCTGTTTCTAAGCATCCCTAAACATAGCCCTAGCCGGCATCCAAGACGACTGAAAAATCAGGCCCCAGGAAATGCGTTGCAAGCCCTTTTCGCCCATCCAAAAGTGCCCCCAAAAGAAGGCTTTGGGTAGAAGTGAACTCCCCAGGGGAGCCTTTACGCAGCCCCACATGCAACTGGACCCTCCGGTTTCGCTGTTTCTGAGCATCCCTAAACATAGCCCTAGCCGGCATTGAAGACGACTGAAAAATCAGGCCCCAGGAAATGTGTTGCGAGCCCCTTTGGACCATCCAAAAGTGTCACCAAAGGAAGGCTTTGGGTACAAGAGAACTCCCCAGGGGAGCCTTTACGCAGCCCCACATGCAACTGGACCCTTCGGGTTCGATTTTTCCGAGCAACCCTAAATATATCCCTAGCCGGCATGGGAGAAGACTGAAAACCCGGGCCCCAGAAAACGCGTTGCAAGCCCCTTTGGACCATCCAAAAGTGTCACCAAAGGAAGGCTTTGGGTACAAGAGAACACCCCAGGGGAGCCTTTACGCAGCCCCACATGCAACTGGACCCTCCGGGTTCGCTGTTTCAGAGCATCCCTAAACATAGCCATAGCCGTCATCGGAGACGACTGAGAAATCAGGCCCCAGGAAATGCGTTGCAAGCCCCTTTGGACCATCCAGAAGTGCCCCCAAAGGAAGGCTTTGGGTACAAGTGATCTCCCCAGGGGAGCCTTTACGCAGCCCCACATGCAACTGGACCCTCCGGGTTCGCTGTTCCTGAGCAAACCTTAACGTAGCCCTAGCCGTCATCGGAGACGAGTGAAAAATCAGGCCCCAGGAAATGCGTTCCGAGGCATTTTCGCCCATCCAAATGTGTCCCCAAAGGAAGGCTTTGGGTACAAGTGAACTCCCCAGGGGAGCCTTTACCCAGCCCCACATGCAACTGGACCCTCCGGGTTCGATTTTTCCTAGCAACCGTAAACATAACCCTAGCCGGCATGGGAGAAGACTGAAAACTAGGGCCCCAGAAAATGCGTTGCAAGCCCCTTTGGACCATCCAAAAGTGTCACCAAAGGAAGGCTTTGGGTACAAGTGAACTCCCCATGGGAGCCTTTACGCAGCCCCACATGCATCTGGACCCTCCGGGTTCGCTGTTTCCGAGCATCCCTAAACATAGCACAAGCAGGCATAGAAGACGACTAAAAATCAGGCCCCAAGAAATGCGTTGCGAGCCCTTTTCACCCATCCAAAAGTGCCCCCAAAGGAAGGCTTTGGGTAGAAGTGAACTCCCCAGGGGAGCCTTTACGCAGCCCCACATGTAACAGGACCCTCCGAGTTCGCTGTTCCTGAGCAAACCTAAACATAGCCCTAGCCATCATCGGAGACGACTGAAAAATCAGGCCCCAGGAAATGCGTTGCGAGCCCCTTTGGACCATCCAAAAGTTCCCCCAAAGGAAGGCTTTGGGTACAAGTGAACTCCCCAGGGGAGCCTTTACGCAGCCCCACATGCAACTGGACCCTCCAGTTTCGCTGTTTCTGAGCATCCCTAAACATAGCCCTAGCCGGCATCGAAGACGACTGAAAAATCAGGCCCCAGGAAATGCGTTCCGAGGCCTTTTCGCCCATCCAAAAGTGCCCCCAAAGGACAGCTTTGGGTAGAAGTGAACTCCCCAGGGGAGGCTTTACGCAGCCCCACATGCAACTGGACCCTTCGGGTTCGCTGTTCCGGAGAAAACCTAAACGTAGCCCTAGCCGGCATTGAAGACGACTGAAAAATCAGGCCCCAGGAAATGCGTTCCGAGGCCTTTTCGCCCATCCAAATGTGCCCCCAAAGGAAAGCTTTGGGTACAAGTGAACTCCCCAGGGGAGCCTTTACGCAGCCCCACATGCAACTGGACCCTCCGGGTTCGATTTTTCCGAGCAACCCTAAACATAACCCTAGCCGGCATGGGAGAAGACTGAAAACCCGGGCCCCAGAAAACGCGTTGCAAGCCCCTTTGGACCATCCAAATGTGTCACCAAAGGAAGGCTTTGGGTACAAGTGAACTCCCCAGGGGAGCCTTTACGCAGCCCCACATGCAACTGGACCCTCCGGGTTCGTTGTTTCAGAGCATCCCTAAACATAGCCCTAACCGGCGTCGAAGAGGACTGAAAAATCTGGCCCCAGGAAATGCGTTGCAAGCCCCATTGGACCATCCAAAAGTGCCCCCAAAGGAAGGCTTTGGGTACATCTGAAGTTCCCAGGGGAGCCTTTACGCAGGCCCACATGCAACTGGACCCTCCGGGTTCGCTGTTCCTGAGCAAACCTAAACGTAGCCCTAGCCGTCATCGGAGACGAGTGAAAAATCAGGCCCCAGGAAATGCGTTGCGAGCCCTTTTCGCCCATCCAAATGTGTCCCCAAAGGAAGGCTTTGGGTACAAGTGAACTCCCCAGGGGAGCCTTTACGCAGCCCCATATGCAACTGGACCCTCCGGGTTCGCTATTTCAGAGCAACCCTAAATATATAACTAGCCAGCATGGGAGAAGACTGAAAACCCGGGCCACAGAAAATGCGTTGCAAGCCCCATTGGACCATCCAAAAGTGTCACCAAAGGAAGGCTTTGGGTACAAGTGAACTCCCCAGGGGAGCCTTTACGCAGCCCCACATGCAACTGGAACCTCCGGGATCGCTGTTCCTGAGCAAACCTAAACGTAGCCCTAGCCATCATCTAAGACGAGTGAAAAATCAGGCCCCAGGAAATGCGTTGTGAGACCCTTTGGACCATCCAAAAGTGCCCGCAAAGGAAGGCTTTGGATACAAGTGAACTCCCCAGGGGAGCCTTTACGCAGCCCCACATGCAACTGGACCCTCCGCGTTCGCTGTTTCTAAGCATCCCTAAACATAGCCCTAGCCGGCATCCAAGACGACTGAAAAATCAGGCCCCAGGAAATGCGTTGCGAGCCCTTTTCGCCCATCCAAAAGTGCCCCCAAAAGAAGGCTTTGGGTAGAAGTGAACTCCCCAGGGGAGCCTTTACGCAGCCCCACATGCAACTGGACCCTCCGGTTTCGCTGTTTCTGAGCATCCCTAAACATAGCCCTAGCCGGCATTGAAGACGACTGAAAAATCAGGCCCCAGGAAATGTGTTGCGAGCCCCTTTGGACCATCCAAAAGTGTCACCAAAGGAATGCTTTGGGTACAAGAGAACTCCCCAGGGGAGCCTTTACGCAGCCCCACATGCAACTGGACCCTTCGGGTTCGATTTTTCCGAGCAACCCTAAATATATCCCTAGCCGGCATGGGAGAAGACTGAAAACCCGGGCCCCAGAAAACGCGTTGCAAGCCCCTTTGGACCATCCAAAAGTGTCACCAAAGGAAGGCTTTGGGTACAAGAGAACACCCCAGGGGAGCCTTTACGCAGCCCCACATGCAACTGGACCCTCCGGGTTCGCTGTTTCAGAGCATCCCTAAACATAGCCATAGCCGTCATCGGAGACGACTGAGAAATCAGGCCCCAGGAAATGCGTTGCAAGCCCCTTTGGACCATCCAGAAGTGCCCCCAAAGGAAGGCTTTGGGTACAAGTGATCTCCCCAGGGGAGCCTTTACGCAGCCCCACATGCAACTGGACCCTCCGGGTTCGCTGTTCCTGAGCAAACCTAAACGTAGCCCTAGCCGTCATCGGAGACGAGTGAAAAATCAGGCCCCAGGAAATGCGTTCCGAGGCATTTTCGCCCATCCAAATGTGTCCCCAAAGGAAGGCTTTGGGTACAAGTGAACTCCCCAGGGGAGCCTTTACCCAGCCCCACATGCAACTGGACCCTCCGGGTTCGATTTTTCCTAGCAACCGTAAACATAACCCTAGCCGGCATGGGAGAAGACTGAAAACTCGGGCCCCAGAAAATGCGTTGCAAGCCCCTTTGGACCATCCAAAAGTGTCACCAAAGGAAGGCTTTGGGTACAAGTGAACTCCCCATGGGAGCCTTTACGCAGCCCCACATGCATCTGGACCCTCCGGGTTCGCTGTTTCCGAGCATCCCTAAACATAGCACAAGCAGGCATAGAAGACGACTAAAAATCAGGCCCCAAGAAATGCGTTGCGAGCCCTTTTCACCCATCCAAAAGTGCCCCCAAAGGAAGGCTTTGGGTACAAGTGAACTCCCCAGGGGAGCCTTTACGCAGCCCCACATGTAACAGGACCCTCCGAGTTCGCTGTTCCTGAGCAAACCTAAACATAGCCCTAGCCATCATCGGAGACGACTGAAAAATCAGGCCCCAGGAAATGCGTTCCGAGGCATTTTCGCCCATCCAAATGTGTCCCCAAAGGAAGGCTTTGGGTACAAGTGAACTCCCCAGGGGAGCCTTTACCCAGCCCCACATGCAACTGGACCCTCCGGGTTCGATTTTTCCTAGCAACCGTAAACATAACCCTAGCCGGCATGGGAGAAGACTGAAAACTAGGGCCCCAGAAAATGCGTTGCAAGCCCCTTTGGACCATCCAAAAGTGTCACCAAAGGAAGGCTTTGGGTACAAGTGAACTCCCCATGGGAGCCTTTACGCAGCCCCACATGCATCTGGACCCTCCGGGTTCGCTGTTTCCGAGCATCCCTAAACATAGCACAAGCAGGCATAGAAGACGACTAAAAATCAGGCCCCAAGAAATGCGTTGCGAGCCCTTTTCACCCATCCAAAAGTGCCCCCAAAGGAAGGCTTTGGGTAGAAGTGAACTCCCCAGGGGAGCCTTTACGCAGCCCCACATGTAACAGGACCCTCCGAGTTCGCTGTTCCTGAGCAAACCTAAACATAGCCCTAGCCATCATCGGAGACGACTGAAAAATCAGGCCCCAGGAAATGCGTTGCGAGCCCCTTTGGACCATCCAAAAGTTCCCCCAAAGGAAGGCTTTGGGTACAAGTGAACTCCCCAGGGGAGCCTTTACGCAGCCCCACATGCAACTGGACCCTCCAGTTTCGCTGTTTCTGAGCATCCCTAAACATAGCCCTAGCCGGCATCGAAGACGACTGAAAAATCAGGCCCCAGGAAATGCGTTCCGAGGCCTTTTCGCCCATCCAAAAGTGCCCCCAAAGGACAGCTTTGGGTAGAAGTGAACTCCCCAGGGGAGGCTTTACGCAGCCCCACATGCAACTGGACCCTTCGGGTTCGCTGTTCCGGAGAAAACCTAAACGTAGCCCTAGCCGGCATTGAAGACGACTGAAAAATCAGGCCCCAGGAAATGCGTTCCGAGGCCTTTTCGCCCATCCAAATGTGCCCCCAAAGGAAAGCTTTGGGTACAAGTGAACTCCCCAGGGGAGCCTTTACGCAGCCCCACATGCAACTGGACCCTCCGGGTTCGATTTTTCCGAGCAACCCTAAACATAACCCTAGCCGGCATGGGAGAAGACTGAAAACCCGGGCCCCAGAAAACGCGTTGCAAGCCCCTTTGGACCATCCAAATGTGTCACCAAAGGAAGGCTTTGGGTACAAGTGAACTCCCCAGGGGAGCCTTTACGCAGCCCCACATGCAACTGGACCCTCCGGGTTCGTTGTTTCAGAGCATCCCTAAACATAGCCCTAACCGGCGTCGAAGAGGACTGAAAAATCTGGCCCCAGGAAATGCGTTGCAAGCCCCATTGGACCATCCAAAAGTGCCCCCAAAGGAAGGCTTTGGGTACATCTGAAGTTCCCAGGGGAGCCTTTACGCAGGCCCACATGCAACTGGACCCTCCGGGTTCGCTGTTCCTGAGCAAACCTAAACGTAGCCCTAGCCGTCATCGGAGACGAGTGAAAAATCAGGCCCCAGGAAATGCGTTGCGAGCCCTTTTCGCCCATCCAAATGTGTCCCCAAAGGAAGGCTTTGGGTACAAGTGAACTCCCCAGGGGAGCCTTTACGCAGCCCCATATGCAACTGGACCCTCCGGGTTCGCTATTTCAGAGCAACCCTAAATATATAACTAGCCAGCATGGGAGAAGACTGAAAACCCGGGCCACAGAAAATGCGTTGCAAGCCCCATTGGACCATCCAAAAGTGTCACCAAAGGAAGGCTTTGGGTACAAGTGAACTCCCCAGGGGAGCCTTTACGCAGCCCCACATGCAACTGGAACCTCCGGGATCGCTGTTCCTGAGCAAACCTAAACGTAGCCCTAGCCATCATCTAAGACGAGTGAAAAATCAGGCCCCAGGAAATGCGTTGTGAGACCCTTTGGACCATCCAAAAGTGCCCGCAAAGGAAGGCTTTGGATACAAGTGAACTCCCCAGGGGAGCCTTTACGCAGCCCCACATGCAACTGGACCCTCCGCGTTCGCTGTTTCTAAGCATCCCTAAACATAGCCCTAGCCGGCATCCAAGACGACTGAAAAATCAGGCCCCAGGAAATGCGTTGCGAGCCCTTTTCGCCCATCCAAAAGTGCCCCCAAAAGAAGGCTTTGGGTAGAAGTGAACTCCCCAGGGGAGCCTTTACGCAGCCCCACATGCAACTGGACCCTCCGGTTTCGCTGTTTCTGAGCATCCCTAAACATAGCCCTAGCCGGCATTGAAGACGACTGAAAAATCAGGCCCCAGGAAATGTGTTGCGAGCCCCTTTGGACCATCCAAAAGTGTCACCAAAGGAATGCTTTGGGTACAAGAGAACTCCCCAGGGGAGCCTTTACGCAGCCCCACATGCAACTGGACCCTTCGGGTTCGATTTTTCCGAGCAACCCTAAATATATCCCTAGCCGGCATGGGAGAAGACTGAAAACCCGGGCCCCAGAAAACGCGTTGCAAGCCCCTTTGGACCATCCAAAAGTGTCACCAAAGGAAGGCTTTGGGTACAAGAGAACACCCCAGGGGAGCCTTTACGCAGCCCCACATGCAACTGGACCCTCCGGGTTCGCTGTTTCAGAGCATCCCTAAACATAGCCATAGCCGTCATCGGAGACGACTGAGAAATCAGGCCCCAGGAAATGCGTTGCAAGCCCCTTTGGACCATCCAGAAGTGCCCCCAAAGGAAGGCTTTGGGTACAAGTGATCTCCCCAGGGGAGCCTTTACGCAGCCCCACATGCAACTGGACCCTCCGGGTTCGCTGTTCCTGAGCAAACCTAAACGTAGCCCTAGCCGTCATCGGAGACGAGTGAAAAATCAGGCCCCAGGAAATGCGTTCCGAGGCATTTTCGCCCATCCAAATGTGTCCCCAAAGGAAGGCTTTGGGTACAAGTGAACTCCCCAGGGGAGCCTTTACCCAGCCCCACATGCAACTGGACCCTCCGGGTTCGATTTTTCCTAGCAACCGTAAACATAACCCTAGCCGGCATGGGAGAAGACTGAAAACTCGGGCCCCAGAAAATGCGTTGCAAGCCCCTTTGGACCATCCAAAAGTGTCACCAAAGGAAGGCTTTGGGTACAAGTGAACTCCCCATGGGAGCCTTTACGCAGCCCCACATGCATCTGGACCCTCCGGGTTCGCTGTTTCCGAGCATCCCTAAACATAGCACAAGCAGGCATAGAAGACGACTAAAAATCAGGCCCCAAGAAATGCGTTGCGAGCCCTTTTCACCCATCCAAAAGTGCCCCCAAAGGAAGGCTTTGGGTACAAGTGAACTCCCCAGGGGAGCCTTTACGCAGCCCCACATGTAACAGGACCCTCCGAGTTCGCTGTTCCTGAGCAAACCTAAACATAGCCCTAGCCATCATCGGAGACGACTGAAAAATCAGGCCCCAGGAAATGTGTTGTGAGCCCCTTTGGACCATCCAAAAGTGCCCCCAAAGGAAGGCTTTGGATACAAGTGAACTCCCCAGGGGAGCCTTTACGCAGCCCCACATGCAACTGGACCCTCCGGGTTCGCTGTTTCAGAGCATCCCTAAACATAGCCCTAACCGGCATCGAAGACGACTGAAAAATCAGGCCCCAGGAAATGCGTTGCAAGCCCCATTGGACCATCCAAAAGTGCCCGCAAAGGAAGGCTTTGGGTACATCTGAAGTTCCCAGGGGAGCCTTTACGCAGCCGCATATGCAACTGGACCCTCCGGGTTCGCTGTTTCAAAGCAACCCTAAATATATCACTAGCCGGCATCGAAGACGACTGAAAAATCAGGCCCCAGGAAATGCGTTGCGAGCCCTTTTCGCCCATCCAAAATTGCCCCCAAAGGAAGGCTTTGGGTACAAGTGAACTCCCCAGGGGAGCCTTTACGCAGCCCCACATGCAACTGGACCCTCCGCGTTCGCTGTTTCCGAGCATCCCTAAACATAGCACAAGCCGGCATCGAAGACGACTGAAAAATCAGGCCCCAGGAAATGCGTTGCGAGCCCATTTCGCCCATCCAAAAGTGCCCCCAAAGGAAGGCTTTGGGTACAAGAGAACTCCCCAGGGGAGCCTTTACGCAGCCCCACATGTAACAGGACCCTCCGAGTTCGCTGTTCCTGAGCAAACCTAAACATAGCCCTAGCCATCATCGGAGACGAGTGAAAAATCAGGCCCCAGGAAATGTGTTGCGAGCCCCTTTGGACCATCCAAAAGTGCCCCCAAAGGAAGGCTTTGGGTAGAAGTGAACTCCCCAGGGGAGCCTTTACGCAGCCCCACATGTAACAGGACCCTCCGAGTTCGCTGTTCCTGAGGAAACCTAAACATAGCCCTAGCCATCATCGGAGACGACTGAAAAATCAGGCCCCAGGAAATGCGTTGCGAGCCCCTTTGGACCATCCAAAAGTTCCCCCAAAGGAAGGCTTTGGGTACAAGTGAACTCCCCAGGGGAGCCTTTACGCAGCCCCACATGCAACTGGACCCTCCAGTTTCGCTGTTTCTGAGCATCCCTAAACATAGCCCTAGCCGGCATCGAAGACGACTGAAAAATCAGGCCCCAGGAAATGCGTTCCGAGGCCTTTTCGCCCATCCAAAAGTGCCCCCAAAGGACAGCTTTGGGTAGAAGTGAACTCCCCAGGGGAGGCTTTACGCAGCCCCACATGCAACTGGACCCTTCGGGTTCGCTGTTCCGGAGAAAACCTAAACGTAGCCCTAGCCGGCATTGAAGACGACTGAAAAATCAGGCCCCAGGAAATGCGTTCCGAGGCCTTTTCGCCCATCCAAATGTGCCCCCAAAGGAAAGCTTTGGGTACAAGTGAACTCCCCAGGGGAGCCTTTACGCAGCCCCACATGCAACTGGACCCTCCGGGTTCGATTTTTCCGAGCAACCCTATACATAACCCTAGCTGGCATGGGAGAAGACTGAAAACCCGGGCCCCAGAAAACGCGTTGCAAGCCCCTTTGGACCATCCAAATGTGTCACCAAAGGAAGGCTTTGGGTACAAGTGAACTCCCCAGGGGAGCCTTTACGCAGCCCCACATGCAACTGGACCCTCCGGGTTCGTTGTTTCAGAGCATCCCTAAACATAGCCCTAACCGGCGTCGAAGAGGACTGAAAAATCTGGCCCCAGGAAATGCGTTGCAAGCCCCATTGGACCATCCAAAAGTGCCCCCAAAGGAAGGCTTTGGGTACATCTGAAGTTCCCAGGGGAGCCTTTACGCAGGCCCACATGCAACTGGACCCTCCGGGTTCGCTGTTCCTGAGCAAACCTAAACGTAGCCCTAGCCGTCATCGGAGACGAGTGAAAAATCAGGCCCCAGGAAATGCGTTGCGAGCCCTTTTCGCCCATCCAAATGTGTCCCCAAAGGAAGGCTTTGGGTACAAGTGAACTCCCCAGGGGAGCCTTTACGCAGCCCCATATGCAACTGGACCCTCCGGGTTCGCTATTTCAGAGCAACCCTAAATATATAACTAGCCAGCATGGGAGAAGACTGAAAACCCGGGCCACAGAAAATGCGTTGCAAGCCCCATTGGACCATCCAAAAGTGTCACCAAAGGAAGGCTTTGGGTACAAGTGAACTCCCCAGGGGAGCCTTTACGCAGCCCCACATGCAACTGGAACCTCCGGGATCGCTGTTCCTGAGCAAACCTAAACGTAGCCCTAGCCATCATCTAAGACGAGTGAAAAATCAGGCCCCAGGAAATGCGTTGTGAGACCCTTTGGACCATCCAAAAGTGCCCGCAAAGGAAGGCTTTGGATACAAGTGAACTCCCCAGGGGAGCCTTTACGCAGCCCCACATGCAACTGGACCCTCCGCGTTCGCTGTTTCTAAGCATCCCTAAACATAGCCCTAGCCGGCATCCAAGACGACTGAAAAATCAGGCCCCAGGAAATGCGTTGCGAGCCCTTTTCGCCCATCCAAAAGTGCCCCCAAAAGAAGGCTTTGGGTAGAAGTGAACTCCCCAGGGGAGCCTTTACGCAGCCCCACATGCAACTGGACCCTCCGGTTTCGCTGTTTCTGAGCATCCCTAAACATAGCCCTAGCCGGCATTGAAGACGACTGAAAAATCAGGCCCCAGGAAATGTGTTGCGAGCCCCTTTGGACCATCCAAAAGTGTCACCAAAGGAATGCTTTGGGTACAAGAGAACTCCCCAGGGGAGCCTTTACGCAGCCCCACATGCAACTGGACCCTTCGGGTTCGATTTTTCCGAGCAACCCTAAATATATCCCTAGCCGGCATGGGAGAAGACTGAAAACCCGGGCCCCAGAAAACGCGTTGCAAGCCCCTTTGGACCATCCAAAAGTGTCACCAAAGGAAGGCTTTGGGTACAAGAGAACACCCCAGGGGAGCCTTTACGCAGCCCCACATGCAACTGGACCCTCCGGGTTCGCTGTTTCAGAGCATCCCTAAACATAGCCATAGCCGTCATCGGAGACGACTGAGAAATCAGGCCCCAGGAAATGCGTTGCAAGCCCCTTTGGACCATCCAGAAGTGCCCCCAAAGGAAGGCTTTGGGTACAAGTGATCTCCCCAGGGGAGCCTTTACGCAGCCCCACATGCAACTGGACCCTCCGGGTTCGCTGTTCCTGAGCAAACCTAAACGTAGCCCTAGCCGTCATCGGAGACGAGTGAAAAATCAGGCCCCAGGAAATGCGTTCCGAGGCATTTTCGCCCATCCAAATGTGTCCCCAAAGGAAGGCTTTGGGTACAAGTGAACTCCCCAGGGGAGCCTTTACCCAGCCCCACATGCAACTGGACCCTCCGGGTTCGATTTTTCCTAGCAACCGTAAACATAACCCTAGCCGGCATGGGAGAAGACTGAAAACTCGGGCGCCAGAAAATGCGTTGCAAGCCCCTTTGGACCATCCAAAAGTGTCACCAAAGGAAGGCTTTGGGTACAAGTGAACTCCCCATGGGAGCCTTTACGCAGCCCCACATGCATCTGGACCCTCCGGGTTCGCTGTTTCCGAGCATCCCTAAACATAGCACAAGCAGGCATAGAAGACGACTAAAAATCAGGCCCCAAGAAATGCGTTGCGAGCCCTTTTCACCCATCCAAAAGTGCCCCCAAAGGAAGGCTTTGGGTAGAAGTGAACTCCCCAGGGGAGCCTTTACGCAGCCCCACATGTAACAGGACCCTCCGAGTTCGCTGTTCCTGAGCAAACCTAAACATAGCCCTAGCCATCATCGGAGACGACTGAAAAATCAGGCCCCAGGAAATGCGTTGCGAGCCCCTTTGGACCATCCAAAAGTTCCCCCAAAGGAAGGCTTTGGGTACAAGTGAACTCCCCAGGGGAGCCTTTACGCAGCCCCACATGCAACTGGACCCTCCAGTTTCGCTGTTTCTGAGCATCCCTAAACATAGCCCTAGCCGGCATCGAAGACGACTGAAAAATCAGGCCCCAGGAAATGCGTTCCGAGGCCTTTTCGCCCATCCAAAAGTGCCCCCAAAGGACAGCTTTGGGTAGAAGTGAACTCCCCAGGGGAGGCTTTACGCAGCCCCACATGCAACTGGACCCTTCGGGTTCGCTGTTCCGGAGAAAACCTAAACGTAGCACTAGCCGGCATTGAAGACGACTGAAAAATCAGGCCCCAGGAAATGCGTTCCGAGGCCTTTTCGCCCATCCAAATGTGCCCCCAAAGGAAAGCTTTGGGTACAAGTGAACTCCCCAGGGGAGCCTTTACGCAGCCCCACATGCAACTGGACCCTCCGGGTTCGATTTTTCCGAGCAACCCTAAACATAACCCTAGCCGGCATGGGAGAAGACTGAAAACCCGGGCCCCAGAAAACGCGTTGCAAGCCCCTTTGGACCATCCAAATGTGTCACCAAAGGAAGGCTTTGGGTACAAGTGAACTCCCCAGGGGAGCCTTTACGCAGCCCCACATGCAACTGGACCCTCCGGGTTCGTTGTTTCAGAGCATCCCTAAACATAGCCCTAACCGGCGTCGAAGAGGACTGAAAAATCTGGCCCCAGGAAATGCGTTGCAAGCCCCATTGGACCATCCAAAAGTGCCCCCAAAGGAAGGCTTTGGGTACATCTGAAGTTCCCAGGGGAGCCTTTACGCAGGCCCACATGCAACTGGACCCTCCGGGTTCGCTGTTCCTGAGCAAACCTAAACGTAGCCCTAGCCGTCATCGGAGACGAGTGAAAAATCAGGCCCCAGGAAATGCGTTCCGAGGCATTTTCGCCCATCCAAATGTGTCCCCAAAGGAAGGCTTTGGGTACAAGTGAACTCCCCAGGGGAGCCTTTACGCAGCCCCATATGCAACTGGACCCTCCGGGTTCGCTATTTCAGAGCAACCCTAAATATATAACTAGCCAGCATGAGAGAAGACTGAAAACCCGGGCCACAGAAAATGCGTTGCAAGCCCCATTGGACCATCCAAAAGTGTCACCAAAGGAAGGCTTTGGGTAGAAGTGAACTCCCCAGGGGAGCCTTTACGCAGCCCCACATGCAACTGGAACCTCCGGGATCGCTGTTCCTGAGCAAACCTAAACGTAGCCCTAGCCATCATCTAAGACGAGTGAAAAATCAGGCCCCAGGAAATGCGTTGTGAGACCCTTTGGACCATCCAAAAGTGCCCGCAAAGGAAGGCTTTGGATACAAGTGAACTCCCCAGGGGAGCCTTTACCCAGCCCCACATGCAACTGGACCCTCCGCGTTCGCTGTTTCTAAGCATCCCTAAACATAGCCCTAGCCGGCATCCAAGACGACTGAAAAATCAGGCCCCAGGAAATGCGTTGCGAGCCCTTTTCGCCCATCCAAAAGTTCCCCCAAAAGAAGGCTTTGGGTAGAAGTGAACTCCCCAGGGGAGCCTTTACGCAGCCCCACATGCAACTGGACCCTCCGGTTTCGCTGTTTCTGAGCATCCCTAAACATAGCCCTAGCCGGCATTGAAGACGACTGAAAAATCAGGCCCCAGGAAATGTGTTGCGAGCCCCTTTGGACCATCCAAAAGTGTCACCAAAGGAAGGCTTTGGGTACAAGAGAACTCCCCAGGGGAGCCTTTACGCAGCCCCACATGCAACTGGACCCTTCGGGTTCGATTTTTCCGAGCAACCCTAAATATATCCCTAGCCGGCATGGGAGAAGACTGAAAACCCGGGCCCCAGAAAACGCGTTGCAAGCCCCTTTGGACCATCCAAAAGTGTCACCAAAGGAAGGCTTTGGGTACAAGAGAACACCCCAGGGGAGCCTTTACGCAGCCCCACATGCAACTGGACCCTCCGGGTTCGCTGTTTCAGAGCATCCCTAAACATAGCCATAGCCGTCATCGGAGACGACTGAGAAATCAGGCCCCAGGAAATGTGTTGCAAGCCCCTTTGGACCATCCAGAAGTGCCCCCAAAGGAAGGCTTTGGGTACAAGTGATCTCCCCAGGGGAGCCTTTACGCAGCCCCACATGCAACTGGACCCTCCGGGTTCGCTGTTCCTGAGCAAACCTAAACGTAGCCCTAGCCGTCATCGGAGACGAGTGAAAAATCAGGCCCCAGGAAATGCGTTCCGAGGCATTTTCGCCCATCCAAATGTGTCCCCAAAGGAAGGCTTTGGGTACAAGTGAACTCCCCAGGGGAGCCTTTACCCAGCCCCACATGCAACTGGACCCTCCGGGTTCGATTTTTCTGAGCAACCGTAAACATAACCCTAGCCGGCATGGGAGAAGACTGAAAACTCGGGCCCCAGAAAATGCGTTGCAAGCCCCTTTGGACCATCCAAAAGTGTCACCAAAGGAAGGCTTTGGGTACAAGTGAACTCCCCATGGGAGCCTTTACGCAGCCCCACATGCATCTGGACCCTCCGGGTTCGCTGTTTCCGAGCATCCCTAAACATAGCACAAGCAGGCATAGAAGACGACTAAAAATCAGGCCCCAAGAAATGCGTTGCGAGCCCTTTTCACCCATCCAAAAGTGCCCCCAAAGGAAGGCTTTGGGTAGAAGTGAACTCCCCAGGGGAGCCTTTACGCAGCCCCACATGTAACAGGACCCTCCGAGTTCGCTGTTCCTGAGCAAACCTAAACATAGCCCTAGCCATCATCGGAGACGACTGAAAAATCAGGCCCCAGGAAATGCGTTGCGAGCCCCTTTGGACCATCCAAAAGTTCCCCCAAAGGAAGGCTTTGGGTACAAGTGAACTCCCCAGGGGAGCCTTTACGCAGCCCCACATGCAACTGGACCCTCCAGTTTCGCTGTTTCTGAGCATCCCTAAACATAGCCCTAGCCGGCATCGAAGACGACTGAAAAATCAGGCCCCAGGAAATGCGTTCCGAGGCCTTTTCGCCCATCCAAATGTGCCCCCAAAGGAAAGCTTTGGGTACAAGTGAACTCCCCAGGGGAGCCTTTACGCAGCCCCACATGCAACTGGACCCTCCGGGTTCGATTTTTCCGAGCAACCCTAAACTTAACCCTAGCCGGCATGGGAGAAGACTGAAAACCCGGGCCCCAGAAAACGCGTTGCAAGCCCCTTTGGACCATCCAAATGTGTCACCAAAGGAAGGCTTTGGGTACAAGTGAACTCCCCAGGGGAGCCTTTACGCAGCCCCACATGCAACTGGACCCTCCGGGTTCGTTGTTTCAGAGCATCCCTAAACATAGCCCTAACCGGCGTCGAAGAGGACTGAAAAATCTGGCCCCAGGAAATGCGTTGCAAGCCCCATTGGACCATCCAAAAGTGCCCCCAAAGGAAGGCTTTGGGTACATCTGAAGTTCCCAGGGGAGCCTTTACGCAGGCCCACATGCAACTGGACCCTCCGGGTTCGCTGTTCCTGAGCAAACCTAAACGTAGCCCTAGCCGTCATCGGAGACGAGTGAAAAATCAGGCCCCAGGAAATGCGTTCCGAGGCATTTTCGCCCATCCAAATGTGTCCCCAAAGGAAGGCTTTGGGTACAAGTGAACTCCCCAGGGGAGCCTTTACGCAGCCCCATATGCAACTGGACCCTCCGGGTTCGCTATTTCAGAGCAACCCTAAATATATAACTAGCCAGCATGAGAGAAGACTGAAAACCCGGGCCACAGAAAATGCGTTGCAAGCCCCATTGGACCATCCAAAAGTGTCACCAAAGGAAGGCTTTGGGTAGAAGTGAACTCCCCAGGGGAGCCTTTACGCAGCCCCACATGCAACTGGAACCTCCGGGATCGCTGTTCCTGAGCAAACCTAAACGTAGCCCTAGCCATCATCTAAGACGAGTGAAAAATCAGGCCCCAGGAAATGCGTTGTGAGACCCTTTGGACCATCCAAAAGTGCCCGCAAAGGAAGGCTTTGGATACAAGTGAACTCCCCAGGGGAGCCTTTACGCAGCCCCACATGCAACTGGACCCTCCGCGTTCGCTGTTTCTAAGCATCCCTAAACATAGCCCTAGCCGGCATCCAAGACGACTGAAAAATCAGGCCCCAGGAAATGCGTTGCGAGCCCTTTTCGCCCATCCAAAAGTGCCCCCAAAAGAAGGCTTTGGGTAGAAGTGAACTCCCCAGGGGAGCCTTTACGCAGCCCCACATGCAACTGGACCCTCCGGTTTCGCTGTTTCTGAGCATCCCTAAACATAGCCCTAGCCGGCATTGAAGACGACTGAAAAATCAGGCCCCAGGAAATGTGTTGCGAGCCCCTTTGGACCATCCAAAAGTGTCACCAAAGGAAGGCTTTGGGTACAAGAGAACTCCCCAGGGGAGCCTTTACGCAGCCCCACATGCAACTGGACCCTTCGGGTTCGATTTTTCCGAGCAACCCTAAATATATCCCTAGCCGGCATGGGAGAAGACTGAAAACCCGGGCCCCAGAAAACGCGTTGCAAGCCCCTTTGGACCATCCAAAAGTGTCACCAAAGGAAGGCTTTGGGTACAAGAGAACACCCCAGGGGAGCCTTTACGCAGCCCCACATGCAACTGGACCCTCCGGGTTCGCTGTTTCAGAGCATCCCTAAACATAGCCATAGCCGTCATCGGAGACGACTGAGAAATCAGGCCCCAGGAAATGCGTTGCAAGCCCCTTTGGACCATCCAGAAGTGCCCCCAAAGGAAGGCTTTGGGTACAAGTGATCTCCCCAGGGGAGCCTTTACGCAGCCCCACATGCAACTGGACCCTCCGGGTTCGCTGTTCCTGAGCAAACCTAAACGTAGCCCTAGCCGTCATCGGAGACGAGTGAAAAATCAGGCCCCAGGAAATGCGTTCCGAGGCATTTTCGCCCATCCAAATGTGTCCCCAAAGGAAGGCTTTGGGTACAAGTGAACTCCCCAGGGGAGCCTTTACCCAGCCCCACATGCAACTGGACCCTCCGGGTTCGATTTTTCCTAGCAACCGTAAACATAACCCTAGCCGGCATGGGAGAAGACTGAAAACTCGGGCCCCAGAAAATGCGTTGCAAGCCCCTTTGGACCATCCAAAAGTGTCACCAAAGGAAGGCTTTGGGTACAAGTGAACTCCCCATGGGAGCCTTTACGCAGCCCCACATGCATCTGGACCCTCCGGGTTCGCTGTTTCCGAGCATCCCTAAACATAGCACAAGCAGGCATAGAAGACGACTAAAAATCAGGCCCCAAGAAATGCGTTGCGAGCCCTTTTCACCCATCCAAAAGTGCCCCCAAAGGAAGGCTTTGGGTACAAGTGAACTCCCCAGGGGAGCCTTTACGCAGCCCCACATGTAACAGGACCCTCCGGGTTCGCTGTTCCTGAGCAAACCTAAACATAGCCCTAGCCATCATCGGAGACGACTGAAAAATCAGGCCCCAGGAAATGCGTTGCGAGCCCCTTTGGACCATCCAAAAGTTCCCCCAAAGGAAGGCTTTGGGTACAAGTGAACTCCCCAGGGGAGCCTTTACGCAGCCCCACATGCAACTGGACCCTCCAGTTTCGCTGTTTCTGAGCATCCCTAAACATAGCCCTAGCCGGCATCGAAGACGACTGAAAAATCAGGCCCCAGGAAATGCGTTCCGAGGCCTTTTCGCCCATCCAAATGTGCCCCCAAAGGAAAGCTTTGGGTACAAGTGAACTCCCCAGGGGAGCCTTTACGCAGCCCCACATGCAACTGGACCCTCCGGGTTCGATTTTTCCGAGCAACCCTAAACTTAACCCTAGCCGGCATGGGAGAAGACTGAAAACCCGGGCCCCAGAAAACGCGTTGCAAGCCCCTTTGGACCATCCAAATGTGTCACCAAAGGAAGGCTTTGGGTACAAGTGAACTCCCCAGGGGAGCCTTTACGCAGCCCCACATGCAACTGGACCCTCCGGGTTCGTTGTTTCAGAGCATCCCTAAACATAGCCCTAACCGGCGTCGAAGAGGACTGAAAAATCTGGCCCCAGGAAATGCGTTGCAAGCCCCATTGGACCATCCAAAAGTGCCCCCAAAGGAAGGCTTTGGGTACATCTGAAGTTCCCAGGGGAGCCTTTACGCAGGCCCACATGCAACTGGACCCTCCGGGTTCGCTGTTCCTGAGCAAACCTAAACGTAGCCCTAGCCGTCATCGGAGACGAGTGAAAAATCAGGCCCCAGGAAATGCGTTGCGAGCCCTTTTCGCCCATCCAAATGTGTCCCCAAAGGAAGGCTTTGGGTACAAGTGAACTCCCCAGGGGAGCCTTTACGCAGCCCCATATGCAACTGGACCCTCCGGGTTCGCTATTTCAGAGCAACCCTAAATATATAACTAGCCAGCATGGGAGAAGACTGAAAACCCGGGCCACAGAAAATGCGTTGCAAGCCCCATTGGACCATCCAAAAGTGTCACCAAAGGAAGGCTTTGGGTACAAGTGAACTCCCCAGGGGAGCCTTTACGCAGCCCCACATGCAACTGGAACCTCCGGGATCGCTGTTCCTGAGCAAACCTAAACGTAGCCCTAGCCATAATCTAAGACGAGTGAAAAATCAGGCCCCAGGAAATGCGTTGTGAGACCCTTTGGACCATCCAAAAGTGCCCGCAAAGGAAGGCTTTGGATACAAGTGAACTCCCCAGGGGAGCCTTTACGCAGCCCCACATGCAACTGGACCCTCCGCGTTCGCTGTTTCTAAGCATCCCTAAACATATCCCTAGCCGGCATCCAAGACGACTGAAAAATCAGGCCCCAGGAAATGCGTTGCGAGCCCTTTTCGCCCATCCAAAAGTGCCCCCAAAAGAAGGCTTTGGGTAGAATTGAACTCCCCAGGGGAGCCTTTACGCAGCCCCACATGCAACTGGACCCTCCGGTTTCGCTGTTTCTGAGCATCCCTAAACATAGCCCTAGCCGGCATTGAAGACGACTGAAAAATCAGGCCCCAGGAAATGCGTTCCGAGGCATTTTCGCCCATCCAAATGTGTCCCCAAAGGAAGGTTTGGGTACAAGTGAACTCCCCAGGGGAGCCTTTACCCAGCCCCACATGCAACTGGACCCTCCGGGTTCGATTTTTCCTAGCAACCGTAAACATAACCCTAGCCGGCATGGGAGAAGACTGAAAACTCGGGCCCCAGAAAATGCGTTGCAAGCCCCTTTGGACCATCCAAAAGTGTCACCAAAGGAAGGCTTTGGGTACAAGTGAACTCCCCAGGGGAGCCTTTACGCAGCCCCACATGTAACAGGACCCTCCGAGTTCGCTGTTCCTGAGCAAACCTAAACATAGCCCTAGCCATCATCGGAGACGACTGAAAAATCAGGCCCCAGGAAATGTGTTGTGAGCCCCATTGGACCATCCAAAAGTGCCCCCAAAGGAATGCTTTGGATACAAGTGAACTCCCCAGGGGAGCCTTTACGCAGCCCCACATGCAACTGGACCCTCCGGGTTCGCTGTTTCAGAGCATCCCTAAACATAGCCCTAACCGGCATCGAAGACGACTGAAAAATCAGGCCCCAGGAAATGCGTTGCAAGCCCCATTGGACCATCCAAAAGTGCCCGCAAAGGAAGGCTTTGGGTACATCTGAAGTTCCCAGGGGAGCCTTTACGCAGCCGCATATGCAACTGGACCCTCCGGGTTCGCTGTTTCAAAGCAACCCTAAATATATCACTAGCCGGCATCGAAGACGACTGAAAAATCAGGCCCCAGGAAATGCGTTGCGAGCCCTTTTCGCCCATCCAAAATTGCCCCCAAAGGAAGGCTTTGGGTACAAGTGAACTCCCCAGGGGAGCCTTTACGCAGCCCCACATGCAACTGGACCCTCCGCGTTCGCTGTTTCTGAGCATCCCTAAACATAGCACAAGCCGGCATCGAAGACGACTGAAAAATCAGGCCCCAGGAAATGCGTTGCGAGCCCATTTCGCCCATCCAAATGTGCCCCCAAAGGAAGGCTTTGGGTACAAGAGAACTCCCCAGGGGAGCCTTTACGCAGCCCCACATGTAACAGGACCCTCCGAGTTCGCTGTTCCTGAGCAAACCTAAACATAGCCCTAGCCATCATCGGAGACGAGTGAAAAATCAGGCCCCAGGAAATGTGTTGCGAGCCCCTTTGGACCATCCAAAAGTGCCCCCAAATTAAGGCTTTGGATACAAGTGAACTCCCCAGGGGAGCCTTTACGCAGCCCCACATGCAACTGGACCCTCCGGGTTCGATTTTTCGAACAACCCTAAATATATCACTAGCCGGCATGGGAGAAGACTGAAAACCCGGGCCCCAGAAAACGCGTTGCAAGCCCCTTTGGACCATCCAAAAGTGTCACCAAAGGAAGGCTTTGGGTACAAGTGAACTCCCCAGGGGAGCCTTTACGCAGCCCCACATGCAACTGGACCCTCCGGGTTCGCTGTTTCCGAGCATCCCTAAACATAGCACAAGCCGGCATCGAAGACGACTGAAAAATCAGGCCCCAAGAAATGCGTTGCGAGCCCTTTTCACCCATCCAAAATTGCCCCCAAAGGAAGGCTTTGGGTACAAGTGAACTCCCCAGGGGAGCCTTTACGCAGCCCCACATGTAACAGGACCCTCCGAGTTCGCTGTTCCTGAGCAAACCTAAACATAGCCCTAGCCATCATCGGAGACGACTGAAAAATCAGGCCCCAGGAAATGTGTTTTGAGCCCCTTTGGACCATCCAAAAGTTCCCCCAAAGGAAGGCTTTGGGTACAAGTGAACTCCCCAGGGGAGCCTTTACGCAGCCCCACATGCAACTGGACCCTCCAGTTTCCCTGTTTCTGAGCATCCCTAAACATAGCCCTAGCCGGCATCGAAGACGACTGAAAAATCAGGCCCCAGGAAATGCGTTCCGAGGCCTTTTCGCCCATCCAAAAGTGCCCCCAAAGGACAGCTTTGGGTACAAGTGAACTCCCCAGGGGAGGCTTTACGCAGCCCCACATGCAACTGGACCCTCCGGGTTCGCTGTTCCTGAGCAAACCTATACGTAGCCCTAGCCGGCATTGAAGACGACTGAAAAATCAGGCCCCAGGAAATGCGTTCCGAGGCCTTTTCGCCCATCCAAATGTGCCCCCAAAGGAAAGCTTTGGGTACAAGTGAACTCCCCAGGGGAGCCTTTACGCAGCCCCACATGCAACTGGACCATCCGGGTTCGATTTTTCCGAGCAACTCTAAACATAACCCTAGCCGGCATGGGAGAAGACTGAAAACCCGGGCCCCAGAAAACGCGTTGCAAGCCCCTTTGGACCATCCAAAAGTGTCACCAAAGGAAGTCTTTGGGTACAAGTGAACTCCCCAGGGGAGCCTTTACGCAGCCCCACATGCAACTGGACGCTCCGGGTTCGATTTTTCTGAGCAACCCTAAACATAACCCTAGCCGGCATGGGAGAAGACTGAAAACCCGGGCCCCAGAAAACGCGCTGCAAGCCCCTTTGGACCATCCAAAAGTGTCACCAAAGGAAGGCTTTGGGTACAAGTGAACTCCCCAGGGGAGTCTTTACGCAGCCCCACATGCAACTGGACCCTCCGGGTTCGCTGTTTCAGAGCATCCCTAAACACAGCACTAACCGGCATCGAAGACGACTGAAAAATCAGGCCCCAGGAAATGCGTTGCAAGCCCCATTGGACCATCCAAAAGTGCCCCCAAAGAAAGGCTTTGGGTACATCTGAAGTTCCCAGGGGAGCCTTTACGCAGCCCCACATGCAACTGGACCCTCCGGGTTCGCTGTTCCTGAGCAAACCTAAACGTAGCCCTAGCCGTCATCGGAGACGAGTGAAAAATCAGGCCCCAGGAAATGCGTTCTGAGGCCTTTTTGCCCATCCAAATGTGCCCCCAAAGGAAGGCTTTGGGTACAAGAGAACTCCCCAGGGGAGCCTTTACGCAGCCCCACATGCAACTGGACCCTCCGGGTTCGATTTTTCCGAGCAACTCTAAACATAACCCTAGCCGGCATGGGAGAAGACTGAAAACCCGGGCCCCAGAAAACGCGTTGCAAGCCCCTTTGGACCATCCAAAAGTGTCACCAAAGGAAGGCTTTGGGTACAAGTGAACTCCCCAGGGGAGTCTTTACGCAGCCCCACATGCAACTGGACCCTCCGGGTTCGCTGTTTCAGAGCATCCCTAAACATAGCCCTAACCGGCATCGAAGACGACTGAAAAATCAGGCCCCAGGAAATGCGTTGCAAGCCCCTTTGGACCATCCAGAAGTGCCCCCAAAGGAAGGCTTTGGGTACAAGTGAACTCCCCAGGGGAGCCTTTACGCAGCCCCACATGCAACTGGAACCTCCGGGATCGCTGTTCCTGAGCAAACCTAAACACAGCCCTAACCGGCATCGAAGATGACTGAAAAATCAGGCCCCAGGAAATGCGTTGCGAGCCCCTTTGTACCATCCAAAAGTGCCCCCAAAGGAAGGCTTTGGATACAAGTGAACTCCCCAGGGGAGCCTTTACGCAGCCCCACATGCAACTGGACCCTCCGCGTTCGCTGTTTCTAAGCATCCCTAAACATAGCCCTAGCCGGCATCGAAGACGAGTGAAAAATAAGGCCCCAGGAAATGCGTTCCGAGGCCTTTTCGCCCATCCAAATGTGCCCCCAAAGGAAGGCTTTGGGTACAAGTGAACTCCCCAGGGGAGCCTTTACGCAGCCCCATATGCAACTGGACCCTCCGGGTTCGCTGTTTCAGAGCAACCCTAAATATATCCCTAGCCGGCATGGGAGAAGACTGAAAACCCGGGCCACAGAAAATGCGTTGCAAGCCCCTTTGGACCATCCAAAAGTGTCACCAAAGGAAGGCTTTGGGTACAAGTGAACTCCCCAGGGGAGCCTTTACGCAGCCCCACATGCAACTGGAACCTCCGGGATCGCTGTTCCTGAGCAAACCTAAACACAGCCCTAATCGGCATCGAAGATGACTGAAAAATCAGGCCCCAGGAAATGCGTTGCGAGCCCCTTTGTACCATCCAAAAGTGCCTGCAAAGGAAGGCTTTGGATACAAGTGAACTCCCCAGGGGAGCCTTTACGCAGCCCCACATGCAACTGGACCCTCCGCGTTCGCTGTTTCTAAGCATCCCTAAACATAGCCCTAGCCGGCATCGAAGACGAGTGAAAAATAAGGCCCCAGGAAATGCGTTCCGAGGCCTTTTCGCCCATCCAAATGTGCCCCCAAAGGAAGGCTTTGGGTACAAGTGAACTCCCCAGGGGAGCCTTTACGCAGCCCCACATGCAACTGGTCCCTCCGGGTTCGATTTTTCTGAGCAACCCTAAACATAACCCTAGCCGGCATGGGAGAAGACTGAAAACCCGGGCCCCAGAAAACGCGTTGCAAGCCCCTTTGGACCATCCAAAAGTGTCACCAAAGGAAGGCTTTGGGTAGAAGTGAACTCCCCAGGGGAGCCTTTACGCAGCCCCACATGCAACTGGACCCTCCGGGTTCGCTGTTCCTGAGCAAACCTAAACGTAGCCCTAGCCGTCATCGGAGACGAGTGAAAAATCAGGCCCCAGGAAATGCGTTCCGAGGCCTTTTTGCCCATCCAAATGTGCCCCCAAAGGAAGGCTTTGGGTACAAGTGAACTCCCCAGGGGAGCCTTTACGCAGCCCCACATGCAACTGGACCCTCCGGGTTCGATTTTTCCGAGCAAACCTAAACATAACCCTAGCCGGCATGGGAGAAGACTGAAAACCCGGGCCCCAGAAAATGCGTTGCAAGCCCCTTTGGACCATCCAAAAGTGCCCCCAAAGGAAGGCTTTGGGTACAAGTGAACTCCCCAGGGGAGCCTTTACGCAGCCCCACATGCAACTGGACCCTCCGGGTTCGCTGTTTCTGAGCATCCCTAAACGTAGCCCTAGCCGGCATCGAAGACGACTGAAAAATCAGGCCCCAGGAAATGCGTTGCGAGCCCCATTGTACCATCCAAAAGTGCCCCCAAAGGAAGGCTTTGGGTACATCTGAAGTTCGCAGGTGAGCCTTTACGCAGCCCCATATGCAACTGGACCCTCCGGGTTCGCTGTTTCAGAGCAACCCTAAATATATCACTAGCCGGCATGGGAGAAGACTGAAAACCCGGGCCACAGAAAATGCGATGCAAGCCCCTTTGGACCATCCAAAAGTGCCCCCAAAGGAAGGCTTTGGGTACAAGTGATCTCCCCAGGGGAGCCTTTACGCAGCCCCACATGCAACTGGACCCTCCGGGTTCGCTGTTCCTGAGCAAATCTAAACGTAGCCCTAGCCGTCATCGGAGACGAGTGAAAAATCAGGCCCCAGGAAATGCGTTCCGAGGCCTTTTCGCCCATCCAAATGTGCCCCCAAAGGAAGGCTTTGGGTACAAGTGAACTCCCCAGGGGAGCCTTTACGCAGCCCCACATGCAACTGGACCCTCTGGGTTCGATTTTTCCGAGCAACCCTAAACATAACCCTAGCCGGCATTGAAGAAGACTGAAAACCCGGGCCCCAGAAAATGCGTTGCAAGCCCCTTTGGACCATCAAAAAGTGCCCCCAAAGGAAGGCTTTGGGTACAAGTGAACTCCCCAGGGGAGCCTTTACGCAGCCCCACATGCAACTGGACCCTCCGGGTTCGCTGTTTCTGAGAATCCCTAAACATAGCCCTAGCCGGCATGGAAGACGACTGAAAAATCAGGCCCCAGGAAATGCGATGCAAGCCCCATTGGACCATCCAAAAGTGCCCCCAAAGGAAGGCTTTGGGTACATCTGAAGTTTCGAGGGGAGCCTTTACGCAGCCCCATATGCAACTGGACCCTCCGGGTTCGCTGTTTCAGAGCAACCCTAAATATATCCCTAGCCGGCATGGGAGAAGACTGAAAACCCGGGCCACAGAAAATGCGTTGCAAGCCCCTTTGGACCATCCAAAAGTGTCACCAAAGGAAGGCTTTGGGTACAAGTGAACTCCCCAGGGGAGCCTTTACGCAGCCCCACATGCAACTGGACCCTCCGCATTCGCTGTTTCCGAGCATCCCTAAACATAGCACAAGCCGGCATCGAAGACGACTGAAAAATCAGGCCCCAGGAAATGCGTTGCGAGCCCATTTCGCCCATCCAAAAGTGCCCCCAAAGGAAGGCTTTGGGTACAAGAGAACTCCCCAGGGGAGCCTTTACGCAGCCCCACATGTAACAGGACCCTCCGAGTTCGCTGTTCCTGAGCAAACCTAAACATAGCCCTAGCCATCATCGGAGACGAGTGAAAAATCAGGCCCCAGGAAATGTGTTGCGAGCCTCTTTGGACCATCCAAAAGTGCCCCCAAAGGAAGGCTTTGGGTACAAGTGATCTCCCCAGGGGAGCCTTTACGCAGCCCCACATGCAACTGGACCCTCCGGGTTCGCTGTTCCTGAGCAAATCTAAACGTAGCCCTAGCCGTCATCGGAGACGAGTGAAAAATCAGGCCCCAGGAAATGCGTTCCGAGGCCTTTTTGCCCATCCAAATGTGCTCCCAAAGGAAGGCTTTGGGAACAAGTGAACTCCCCAGGGGAGCCTTTACGCAGCCCCACATGCAACTGGACCCTCCGGGTACGATTTTTCCGAGCAACCCTAAACATAACCCTAGCCGGCATTGAAGAAGACTGAAAACCCGGGCCCCAGAAAACGCGTTGCAAGCCCCTTTGGACCATCCAAAAGTGTCACCAAAGGAAGGCTTTGGGTACAAGTGAACTCCCCAGGGGAGCCTTTACGCAGCCCCACATGCAACTGGACCCTCCGGGTTCGCTGTTTCAGAGCATCCCTAAACATAGCCCTAACCGGCATCGAAGACGACTGAAAAATCAGGCCCCAGGAAATGCATTGCGAGCCCTTTTCGCCCATCCAAAAGTGCCCCCAAAGGAAGGCTTTGGGTACAAGTGAACTCCCCAGGGGAGCCTTTACGCAGCCCCACATGCAACTGGAACCTCCAGGATCGCTGTTCCTGAGCAAACCTAAACGTAGCCCTAGCCATCATCGGAGACGAGTGAAAAATCAGGCCCCAGGAAATGCGTTGCGAGCCCCTTTGGACCATCCAAAAGTGCCTGCAAAGGAAGGCTTTGGATACAAGTGAACTCCCCAGGGGAGCCTTTACGCAGCCCCACATGCAACTGGACCCTCCGGGTTCGCTGTTTCTAAGCATCCCTAAACATAGCCCTAGCCGGCATCGAAGAAGACTGAAAAATCAGGCCCCAGGAAATGCGTTGCGAGCCCTTTTCGCCCATCCAAAAGTGCCCCCAAAGGAAGGCTTTGGGTAGAAGTGAACTCCCCAGGGGAGCCTTTACGCAGCCCCACATGCAACTGGACCCTCCGGGTTTCGCTGTTTCTGAGCATCCCTAAACATAGCACAAGCCGGCATCGAAGACGACTGAAAAATCAGGCCCCAGGAAATGCGTTGCGAGCCCTTTTCGCCCATCCAAAAGTGCCCCCAAAGGAAGGCTTTGGGTAGAAGAGAACTCCCCAGGGGAGCCTTTACGCAGCCCCACATGTAACAGGACCCTCCGAGTTCGCTATTCCTGAGCAAACCTAAACATAGCCCTAGCCATCATCGGAGACGAGTGAAAAATCAGGCCCCAGGAAATGTGTTGCAAGCCCCTTTGGACCATCCAAAAGTGCCCCCAAAGGAAGGCTTTGGATACAAGTGAACTCCCCAGGGGAGCCTTTACGCAGCCCCACATGCAACTGGACCCTCCGGGTTCGCTGTTTCTGAGCATCCCTAAACATAGCACAAGCCGGCATCGAAGACGACTGAAAAATCAGGCCCCAAGAAATGCGTTGCGAGCCCTTTTCACCCATCCAAAAGTGCCCCCAAAGGAAGGCTTTGGGTACAAGTGAACTCCCCAGGGGAGCCTTTACGCAGCCCCACATGTAACAGGACCCTCCGAGTTCGCTGTTCCTGAGCAAACCTAAACGTCGCCCTAGCCATCATCGGAGACGAGTGAAAAATCAGGCCCCAGGAAATGCGTTCCGAGGCCTTTTCGCCCATCCAAATGTGCCCCGAAAGGAAGGCTTTGGGTACAAGTGAACTCACCAGGGGAGCCTTTACGCAGCCCCACATGCAACTGGACCCTCCGGGTTCGATTTTTTCGAGCAACACTAAACATAACCCTAGCCGGCATGGGAGAAGACTGAAAACCCGGGCCCCAGATAATGCGTTGCAAGCCCCTTTGGACCATCCAAAAGTCCCCCCAAAGGAAGGCTTTGGGTACATCTGAAGTTCCCAGGGGAGCCTTTACGCAGCCCCACATGCAACTGAACCCTCCGGGTTCGCTGTTCCTGAGCAAACCTAAACGTAGCTCTAGCCGTCATCGGAGACGAGTGAAAAATCAGGCCCCAGGAAATGCGTTCCGAGGCCTTTTCGCCCATCCAAATGTGCCCCCAAAGGAAGGCTTTGGGTACAAGTGAACTCCCCAGGGGAGCCTTTACGCAGCCCCACATGCAACTGGAACCTCCGGGTTCGCTGTTTCTAAGCATCCCTAAACATAGCCCTAGCCGGCATCGAAGAAGACTGAAAAATCAGGCCCCAGGAAATGCGTTGCGAGCCCTTTTCGCCCATCCAAAAGTGCCCCCAAAGGAAGGCTTTGGGTAGAAGTGAACTCCCCAGGGGAGCCTTTACGCAGCCCCACATGCAACTGGACCCTCCGGGTTTCGCTGTTTCTGAGCATCCCTAAACATAGCACAAGCCGGCATCGAAGTCGACTGAAAAATCAGGCCCCAGGAAATGTGTTGCGAGCCCCTTCGGACCATCCAAAAGTGCCGCCAAAGGAAGGCCTTGGGTACAAGTGAACTCCCCAGGGGAGCCTTTACGCAGCCCCACATGCAACTGGACCCTCCGGGTTCGCTGTTTCCGAGCATCCCTAAACATAGCACAAGCCGGCATCGAAGACGACTGAAAAATCAGGCCCCAGGAAATGCGTTGCGAGCCCTTTTCGCCCATCCAAAAGTGCCCCCAAAGGAAGGCTTTGGGTACAAGAGAACTCCCCAGGGGAGCCTTTACGCAGCCCCACATGTAACAGGACCCTCCGAGTTCGCTGTTCCTCAGCAAACCTAAACATAGCCCTAGCCATCATCGGAGACGAGTGAAAAATCAGGCCCCAGGAAATGTGTTGCAAGCCCCTTTGGACCATCCAAAAGTGCCCCCAAAGGAAAGCTTTGGATAAAAGTGATCTCCCCAGGGGAGCCTTTACGCAGCCCCATATGCAACTGGACCCTCCGGGTTCGCTGTTTCAAAGCAACCCTAAATATATCACTAGCCGGCATCGAAGACGACTGAAAAATCAGGCCCCAGGAAATGCATTGCGAGCCCTTTTCGCCCATCCAAAAGTGTCACCAAAGGAAGGCTTTGGGTAGAAGTGAACTCCCCAGGGGAGCCTTTACGCAGCCCCACATGCAACTGGACCCTCCGGGTTCGCTGTTCCTGAGCAAACCTAAACGTAGCCCTAGCCGTCATCGGAGACGAGTGAAAAATCAGGCCCCAGGAAATGCGTTCCGAGGCCTTTTTGCCCATCCAAATGTGCCCCCAAAGGAAGGCTTTGGGTACAAGTGAACTCCCCAGGGGAGCCTTTACGCAGCCCCACATGCAACTGGACCCTCCGGGTTCGATTTTTCCGAGCAAACCTAAACATAACCCTAGCCGGCATGGGAGAAGACTGAAAACCCGGGCCCCAGAAAATGCGTTGCAAGCCCCTTTGGACCATCCAAAAGTGCCCCCAAAGGAAGGCTTTGGGTACAAGTGAACTCCCCAGGGGAGCCTTTACGCAGCCCCACATGCAACTGGACCCTCCGGGTTCGCTGTTTCTGAGCATCCCTAAACGTAGCCCTAGCCGGCATCGAAGACGACTGAAAAATCAGGCCCCAGGAAATGCGTTGCGAGCCCCATTGTACCATCCAAAAGTGCCCCCAAAGGAAGGCTTTGGGTACATCTGAAGTTCGCAGGTGAGCCTTTACGCAGCCCCATATGCAACTGGACCCTCCGGGTTCGCTGTTTCAGAGCAACCCTAAATATATCACTAGCCGGCATGGGAGAAGACTGAAAACCCGGGCCACAGAAAATGCGATGCAAGCCCCTTTGGACCATCCAAAAGTGCCCCCAAAGGAAGGCTTTGGGTACAAGTGATCTCCCCAGGGGAGCCTTTACGCAGCCCCACATGCAACTGGACCCTCCGGGTTCGCTGTTCCTGAGCAAATCTAAACGTAGCCCTAGCCGTCATCGGAGACGAGTGAAAAATCAGGCCCCAGGAAATGCGTTCCGAGGCCTTTTCGCCCATCCAAATGTGCCCCCAAAGGAAGGCTTTGGGTACAAGTGAACTCCCCAGGGGAGCCTTTACGCAGCCCCACATGCAACTGGACCCTCTGGGTTCGATTTTTCCGAGCAACCCTAAACATAACCCTAGCCGGCATTGAAGAAGACTGAAAACCCGGGCCCCAGAAAATGCGTTGCAAGCCCCTTTGGACCATCAAAAAGTGCCCCCAAAGGAAGGCTTTGGGTACAAGTGAACTCCCCAGGGGAGCCTTTACGCAGCCCCACATGCAACTGGACCCTCCGGGTTCGCTGTTTCTGAGAATCCCTAAACATAGCCCTAGCCGGCATGGAAGACGACTGAAAAATCAGGCCCCAGGAAATGCGATGCAAGCCCCATTGGACCATCCAAAAGTGCCCCCAAAGGAAGGCTTTGGGTACATCTGAAGTTTCGAGGGGAGCCTTTACGCAGCCCCATATGCAACTGGACCCTCCGGGTTCGCTGTTTCAGAGCAACCCTAAATATATCCCTAGCCGGCATGGGAGAAGACTGAAAACCCGGGCCACAGAAAATGCGTTGCAAGCCCCTTTGGACCATCCAAAAGTGTCACCAAAGGAAGGCTTTGGGTACAAGTGAACTCCCCAGGGGAGCCTTTACGCAGCCCCACATGCAACTGGACCCTCCGCATTCGCTGTTTCCGAGCATCCCTAAACATAGCACAAGCCGGCATCGAAGACGACTGAAAAATCAGGCCCCAGGAAATGCGTTGCGAGCCCATTTCGCCCATCCAAAAGTGCCCCCAAAGGAAGGCTTTGGGTACAAGAGAACTCCCCAGGGGAGCCTTTACGCAGCCCCACATGTAACAGGACCCTCCGAGTTCGCTGTTCCTGAGCAAACCTAAACATAGCCCTAGCCATCATCGGAGACGAGTGAAAAATCAGGCCCCAGGAAATGTGTTGCGAGCCTCTTTGGACCATCCAAAAGTGCCCCCAAAGGAAGGCTTTGGGTACAAGTGATCTCCCCAGGGGAGCCTTTACGCAGCCCCACATGCAACTGGACCCTCCGGGTTCGCTGTTCCTGAGCAAATCTAAACGTAGCCCTAGCCGTCATCGGAGACGAGTGAAAAATCAGGCCCCAGGAAATGCGTTCCGAGGCCTTTTCGCCCATTCAAATGTGCTCCCAAAGGAAGGCTTTGGGAACAAGTGAACTCCCCAGGGGAGCCTTTACGCAGCCCCACATGCAACTGGACCCTCCGGGTACGATTTTTCCGAGCAACCCTAAACATAACCCTAGCCGGCATTGAAGAAGACTGAAAACCCGGGCCCCAGAAAACGCGTTGCAAGCCCCTTTGGACCATCCAAAAGTGTCACCAAAGGAAGGCTTTGGGTACAAGTGAACTCCCCAGGGGAGCCTTTACGCAGCCCCACATGCAACTGGACCCTCCGGGTTCGCTGTTTCAGAGCATCCCTAAACATAGCCCTAACCGGCATCGAAGACGACTGAAAAATCAGGCCCCAGGAAATGCATTGCGAGCCCTTTTCGCCCATCCAAAAGTGCCCCCAAAGGAAGGCTTTGGGTACAAGTGAACTCCCCAGGGGAGCCTTTACGCAGCCCCACATGCAACTGGAACCTCCAGGATCGCTGTTCCTGAGCAAACCTAAACGTAGCCCTAGCCATCATCGGAGACGAGTGAAAAATCAGGCCCCAGGAAATGCGTTGCGAGCCCCTTTGGACCATCCAAAAGTGCCTGCAAAGGAAGGCTTTGGATACAAGTGAACTCCCCAGGGGAGCCTTTACGCAGCCCCACATGCAACTGGACCCTCCGGGTTCGCTGTTTCTAAGCATCCCTAAACATAGCCCTAGCCGGCATCGAAGAAGACTGAAAAATCAGGCCCCAGGAAATGCGTTGCGAGCCCTTTTCGCCCATCCAAAAGTGCCCCCAAAGGAAGGCTTTGGGTAGAAGTGAACTCCCCAGGGGAGCCTTTACGCAGCCCCACATGCAACTGGACCCTCCGGGTTTCGCTGTTTCTGAGCATCCCTAAACATAGCACAAGCCGGCATCGAAGACGACTGAAAAATCAGGCCCCAGGAAATGCGTTGCGAGCCCTTTTCGCCCATCCAAAAGTGCCCCCAAAGGAAGGCTTTGGGTAGAAGAGAACTCCCCAGGGGAGCCTTTACGCAGCCCCACATGTAACAGGACCCTCCGAGTTCGCTATTCCTGAGCAAACCTAAACATAGCCCTAGCCATCATCGGAGACGAGTGAAAAATCAGGCCCCAGGAAATGTGTTGCAAGCCCCTTTGGACCATCCAAAAGTGCCCCCAAAGGAAGGCTTTGGATACAAGTGAACTCCCCAGGGGAGCCTTTACGCAGCCCCACATGCAACTGGACCCTCCGGGTTCGCTGTTTCTGAGCATCCCTAAACATAGCACAAGCCGGCATCGAAGACGACTGAAAAATCAGGCCCCAAGAAATGCGTTGCGAGCCCTTTTCACCCATCCAAAAGTGCCCCCAAAGGAAGGCTTTGGGTACAAGTGAACTCCCCAGGGGAGCCTTTACGCAGCCCCACATGTAACAGGACCCTCCGAGTTCGCTGTTCCTGAGCAAACCTAAACGTCGCCCTAGCCATCATCGGAGACGAGTGAAAAATCAGGCCCCAGGAAATGCGTTCCGAGGCCTTTTCGCCCATCCAAATGTGCCCCGAAAGGAAGGCTTTGGGTACAAGTGAACTCACCAGGGGAGCCTTTACGCAGCCCCACATGCAACTGGACCCTCCGGGTTCGATTTTTTCGAGCAACACTAAACATAACCCTAGCCGGCATGGGAGAAGACTGAAAACCCGGGCCCCAGATAATGCGTTGCAAGCCCCTTTGGACCATCCAAAAGTCCCCCCAAAGGAAGGCTTTGGGTACATCTGAAGTTCCCAGGGGAGCCTTTACGCAGCCCCACATGCAACTGAACCCTCCGGGTTCGCTGTTCCTGAGCAAACCTAAACGTAGCTCTAGCCGTCATCGGAGACGAGTGAAAAATCAGGCCCCAGGAAATGCGTTCCGAGGCCTTTTCGCCCATCCAAATGTGCCCCCAAAGGAAGGCTTTGGGTACAAGTGAACTCCCCAGGGGAGCCTTTACGCAGCCCCACATGCAACTGGAACCTCCGGGTTCGCTGTTTCTAAGCATCCCTAAACATAGCCCTAGCCGGCATCGAAGAAGACTGAAAAATCAGGCCCCAGGAAATGCGTTGCGAGCCCTTTTCGCCCATCCAAAAGTGCCCCCAAAGGAAGGCTTTGGGTAGAAGTGAACTCCCCAGGGGAGCCTTTACGCAGCCCCACATGCAACTGGACCCTCCGGGTTTCGCTGTTTCTGAGCATCCCTAAACATAGCACAAGCCGGCATCGAAGTCGACTGAAAAATCAGGCCCCAGGAAATGTGTTGCGAGCCCCTTCGGACCATCCAAAAGTGCCGCCAAAGGAAGGCCTTGGGTACAAGTGAACTCCCCAGGGGAGCCTTTACGCAGCCCCACATGCAACTGGACCCTCCGGGTTCGCTGTTTCCGAGCATCCCTAAACATAGCACAAGCCGGCATCGAAGACGACTGAAAAATCAGGCCCCAGGAAATGCGTTGCGAGCCCTTTTCGCCCATCCAAAAGTGCCCCCAAAGGAAGGCTTTGGGTACAAGAGAACTCCCCAGGGGAGCCTTTACGCAGCCCCACATGTAACAGGACCCTCCGAGTTCGCTGTTCCTCAGCAAACCTAAACATAGCCCTAGCCATCATCGGAGACGAGTGAAAAATCAGGCCCCAGGAAATGTGTTGCAAGCCCCTTTGGACCATCCAAAAGTGCCCCCAAAGGAAGGCTTTGGATACAAGTGATCTCCCCAGGGGAGCCTTTACGCAGCCCCATATGCAACTGGACCCTCCGGGTTCGCTGTTTCAAAGCAACCCTAAATATATCACTAGCCGGCATCGAAGACGACTGAAAAATCAGGCCCCAGGAAATGCATTGCGAGCCCTTTTCGCCCATCCAAAAGTGCCCCCAAAGGAAGGCTTTGGGTACAAGTGAACTCCCCAGGGGAGCCTTTACGCAGCCCCACATGCAACTGGAACCTCCAGGATCGCTGTTCCTGAGCAAACCTAAACGTAGCCCTAGCCATCATCGGAGACGAGTGAAAAATCAGGCCCCAGGAAATGCGTTGCGAGCCCCTTTGTACCATCCAAAAGTGCCTGCAAAGGAAGGCTTTGGATACAAGTGAACTCCCCAGGGGAGCCTTTACGCAGCCCCACATGCAACTGGACCCTCCGGGTTCGCTGTTTCAGAGCATCCCTAAACATAGCCCTAACCGGCATCGAAGACGACTGAAAAATCAGGCCCCAGGAAATGCGTTGCAAGCCCCATTGGACCATCCAAAAGTGCCCCCAAAGGAAGGCTTTGGGTACATCTGAAGTTCCCAGGGGAGCCTTTACGCAGCCCCACATGCAACTGGACCCTCCGGGTTCGCTGTTTCTGAGCATCCCTAAACATAGCACAAGCCGGCATCGAAGACGACTGAAAAATCAGGCCCCAAGAAATGCGTTGCGAGCCCTTTTCACCCATCCAAAAGTGCCCCCAAAGGAAGGCTTTGGGTACAAGTGAACTCCCCAGGGGAGCCTTTACGCAGCCCCACATGTAACAGGACCCTCCGAGTTCGCTGTTCCTGAGCAAACCTAAACGTCGCCCTAGCCATCATCGGAGACGAGTGAAAAATCAGGCCCCAGGAAATGCGTTCCGAGGCCTTTTCGCCCATCCAAATGTGCCCCGAAAGGAAGGCTTTGGGTACAAGTGAACTCACCAGGGGAGCCTTTACGCAGCCCCACATGCAACTGGACCCTCCGTGTTCGCTGTTTCTGAGCATCCCTAAACATAGCCCTAACCGGCATCGAAGACGACTGAAAAATCAGGCCCCAGGAAATGCATTGCGAGCCCTTTTCGCCCATCCAAAAGTGCCCCCAAAGGAAGGCTTTGGGTACAAGTGAACTCCCCAGGGGAGCCTTTACGCAGCCCCACATGCAACTGGAACCTCCAGGATCGCAGTTCCTGAGCAAACCTAAACGTAGCCCTAGCCATCATCGGAGACGAGTGAAAAATCAGGCCCCAGGAAATGCGTTGCGAGCCCCTTTGTACCATCCAAAAGTGCCTGCAAAGGAAGGCTTTGGATACAAGTGAACTCCCCAGGGGAGCCTTTACGCAGCCCCACATGCAACTGGAACCTCCGGGTTCGCTGTTTCTAAGCATCCCTAAACATAGCCCTAGCCGGCATCGAAGAAGACTGAAAAATCAGGCCCCAGGAAATGCGTTGCGAGCCCCTTCGGACCATCCAAAAGTGCCGCCAAAGGAAGGCTTTGGGTACAAGAGAACTCCCCAGGGGAGCCTTTACGCAGCCCCACATGCAACTGGACCCTCCGCATTCGCTGTTTCCGAGCATCCCTAAACATAGCACAAGCCGGCATCGAAGACGACTGAAAAATCAGGCCCCAGGAAATGCGTTGCGAGCCCTTTTCGCCCATCCAAAAGTGCCCCCAAAGGAAGGCTTTGGGTACAAGAGAACTCCCCAGGGGAGCCTTTACGCAGCCCCACATTCAACTGGACCATCTGAGTTCGCTGTTCCTGAGCAAACCTAAACATAGCCCTAGCCATCATCGGAGACGAGTGAAAAATCAGGCCCCAGGAAATGTGTTGCAAGCCCCTTTGGACCATCCAAAAGTGCCCCCAAAGGAAGGCTTTGGATACAAGTGAACTCCCCAGGGGAGCCTTTACGCAGCCCCATATGCAACTGGACCCTCCGGGTTCGCTGTTCCTGAGCAAACCTAAACGTAGCCCTAGCTGTCATCGGAGACGAGTGAAAAATCAGGCCCAGGAAATGCGTTCCGAGGCCTTTTCGCCCATCCAAAAGTGCCCCCAAAGGAAGGCTTTGGGTAGAAGTGAACTCCCCAGGGGAGCCTTTACGCAGCCCCACATGCAACTGGACCCTCCGCGTTCACTGTTTCTAAGCATCCCTAAACATAGCCCTAGCCGGCATCGAAGACGACTGAAAAATCAGGCCCCAGGAAATGCGTTGCGAGCCCTTTTCGCCCATCCAAAAGTGCCCCCAAAGGAAGGCTTTGGGTACAAGTGAACTCCCCAGGGGAGCCTTTACGCAGCCCCACATGCAACTGGACCCTCCGGGTTCGATTTTTCGAACAACCCTAAATATATCCCTAGCCGGCATGGGAGAAGACTGAAAACCCGGGCCCCAGAAAACGCGTTGCAAGCCCCTTTGGACCATCCAAAAGTGTCACCAAAGGAAGGCTTTGGGTACAAGAGAACTCCCCAGGGGAGCCTTTACGCAGCCCCACATGCAACTGGACCCTCCGCGTTCGCTGTTTCTGAGCATCCCTAAACATAGCACAAGCCGGCATCGAAGACGACTGAAAAATCAGGCCCCAAGAAATGCGTTGCGAGCCCTTTTCACCCATCCAAAAGTGCCCCCAAAGGAAGGCTTTGGGTAGAAGTGAACTCCCCAGGGGAGCCTTTACGCAGCCCCACATGTAACAGGACCCTCCGAGTTCGCTGTTCCTGAGCAAACCTAAACGTAGCCCTAGCCATCATCGAAGACGACTGAAAAATCAGGCCCCAGGAAATGCGTTCCGAGGCCTTTTCGCCCATCCAAATGTGCCCCCAAAGGAAGGCTTTGGGTACAAGTGAACTCCCCAGGGGAGCCTTTACGCAGCCCCACATGCAACTGGACCCTCCGGGTTCGATTTTTCCGAGCAACCTTAAATATATCCCTAGCCGTCATGGGAGAAGACTGAAAACCCGGGCCCCAGAAAACGCGTTGCAAGCCCCTTTGGACCATGCAAAAGTGTCACCAAAGGAAGGCTTTGGGTACAAGTGAACTCCCCAGGGGAGCCTTTACGCAGCCCCACATGCAACTGGACCCTCCGGGTTCGCTGTTTCTGAGCATCCCTAAACATATCCCTAACCGGCATCGAAGACAACTGAAAAATCAGGCCCGAGGAAATGCGTTGCGAGCCCCATTGGACCATCCAAAAGTGCCCCCAAAGGAAGGCTTTGGGTACATCTGAAGTTCCCAGGGGAGCCTTTACGCAGCCCCATATGCAACTGGACCCTCAGGGTTCGCTGTTTCAAAGCAACCCTAAATATATCACTAGCCGGCATCGAAGACGACTGAAAAATAAGGCCCCAGGAAATGCGTTGCAAGCCCTTTTCGCCCATCCAAAAGTGCCCCCAAAGGAAGGCTTTGGGTAGAAGTGAACTCCCCAGGGGAGCCTTTACGCAGCCCCACATGCAACTGGACCCTCCGGGTTCGCTGTTTCCGAGCATCCCTAAACATAGCCCTAACCGGCATCGAAGACGACTGAAAAATCAGGCCCCAAGAAATGCGTTGCAAGCCCCATTGGACCATCCAAAAGTGCCCCCAAAGGAAGGCTTTGGGTACATCTGAAGTTCCCAGGGGAGCCTTTACACAGCCCCACATGCAACTGGACCCTCCGGGTTCACTGTTCCTGAGCAAACCTAAACGTAGACCTAGCCGTCATCGGAGACGAGTGAAAAATCAGGCCCCAGGAAATGCGTTGCAAGCCCCTTTGGACCATCCAAAAGTTCCCCCAAAGGAAGGCTTTGGGTACAAGTGAACTCCCCAGGGGAGCCTTTACGCAGCCCCACATGCAATTGGACCCTCCGGGTTCGCTGTTTCCGAGCATCCCTAAACATAGCACAAGCCGGCATCGAAGACGACTGAAAAATCAGGGCCCAAGAAATGCGTTGCGAGCCCTTTTCACCCATCCAAAAGTGCCCCCAAAGGAAGGCTTTGGGTACAAGTGAACTCCCCAGGGGAGCCCTTACGCAGCCCCACATGTAACAGGACCCTCCGAGTTCGCTGTTCCTGAGCAAACCTAAACGTAGCCCTAGCCATCATCGGAGACGAGTGAAAAATCAGGCCCCAGAAAATGCGTTGCGAGCCCCTTTGGACCATCCAAAAGTGCCCCCAAAGGAAGGCTTTGGATACAAGTGAACTCCCCAGGGGAGCCTTTACGCAGCCCCACATGCAACTGGACCCTCCGGGTTCGATTTTTCGAACAACCCTAAATATATCCCTAGCCGGCATGGGAGAAGACTGAAAACCCGGGCCCCAGAAAACGCGTTGCAAGCCCCTTTGGACCATCCAAAAGTGTCACCAAAGGAAGGCTTTGGGTACAAGTGAACTCCCCAGGGGAGCCTTTACGCAGCCCCACATGCAACTGGACCCTCCGCGTTCACTGTTTCTGAGCATCCCTAAACATAGCCCTAACCGGCATCGAAGACGACTGAAAAATCAGGCCCCAGGAAATGCGTTGCAAGCCCCATTGGACCATCCAAAAGTGCCCCCAAAGGAAGGCTTTGGGTACATCTGAATTTCCCAGGGGAGCCTTTACGCAGCCCCATATGCAACTGGACCCTCCGGGTTCGCTGTTTCAAAGCAACCCTAAATATATCACTAGCCGGCATCGAAGACGACTGAAAAATCAGGCCCCAGGAAATGCATTGCGAGCCCTTTTCGCCCATCCAAAAGTGCCCCCAAAGG
Source organism: Anas acuta (assembly GCF_963932015.1). Lineage (NCBI taxonomy): Eukaryota > Metazoa > Chordata > Aves > Anseriformes > Anatidae > Anas > Anas acuta. Next base: position 101,246 of record NW_027076271.1, on the reverse strand, counting down.
AAGGCTTTGGGTACAAGTGAACTCCCCAGGGGAGACTTTACGCAGCCCCACATGCAACTGGACCCTCCGCGTTCGCTGTTTCTAAGCATCCCTAAACATAGCCCTAGCCGGCATCGAAGAAGACTGAAAAATCAGGCCCCAGGAAATGCGTTGCGAGCCCTTTTCGCCCATCCAAAAGTGCCCCCAAAGGAAGGCTTTGGATACAAGTGAACTCCCCAGGGGAGCCTTTACGCAGCCCCACATGCAACTGGACCCTCCGCGTTCGCTGTTTCTGAGCATCCCTAAACATAGCACAAGCCGGCATCGAAGACGACTGAAAAATCAGGCCCCAAGAAATGCGTTGCGAGCCCTTTTCACCCATCCAAAAGTGCCCCCAAAGGAAGGCTTTGGGTACAAGTGAACTCCCCAGGGGAGCCTTTACGCAGCCCCACATGTAACAGGACCCTCCGAGTTCGCTGTTCCTGAGCAAACCTAAACGTAGCCCTAGCCATCATCGGAGACGAGTGAAAAATCAGGCCCCAGGAAATGCGTTCTGAGGCCTTTTCGCCCATCCAAATGTGCCCCCAAAGGAAGGCTTTGGGTACAAGTGAACTCACCAGGGGAGCCTTTACGCAGCCCCACATGCAACTGGACCCTCCGGGTTCGATTTTTTCGAGCAACACTAAACATAACCCTAGCCGGCATGGGAGAAGACTGAAAACCCGGGCCCCAGAAAATGCGTTGCAAGCCCCTTTGGACCATCCAAAAGTGCCCCCAAAGGAAGGCTTTGGGTAGAAGTGAACTCCCCAGGGGAGCCTTTACGCAGCCCCACATGCAACTGGACCCTCCGCGTTCGCTGTTTCCGAGCATCCCTAAACATAGCACAAGCCGGCATCGAAGACGACTGAAAAATCAGGCCCAAGAAATGCGTTGCGAGCCCTTTTCACCCATCCAAAAGTGCCCCCAAAGGAAGGCTTTGGGTACAAGTGAACTCCCCAGGGGAGCCTTTACGCAGCCCCACATGCAACTGGACCCTTCGGGTTCGATTTTTCCTAGCAACCCTTAATATATCCCTAGCCGGCATGGGAGAAGACTGAAAACCCGGGCCCCAGATAACGCGTTGCAAGCCCCTTTGGACCATCCAAAAGTGTCACCAAAGGAAGGCTTTGGGTACAAGAGAACTCCCCAGGGGAGCCTTTACGCAGCCCCACATGCAACCGGACCCTCCGGGTTCGCTGTTCATGAGCAAACCTAAACGTAGCCCTAGCCGTCATCGGAGACGAGTGAAAAATCAGGCCCCATGAAATGCGTTGCAAGCCCCATTGGACCATCCAAAAGTTCCCCCAAAGGAAGGCTTTGGGTACATCTGAAGTTCCCAGGGGAGCCTTTACGCAGCCCCATATGCAACTGGACCCTCCGGGTTCGCTGTTTCAAAGCAACCCTAAATATATCACTAGCCGGCATCGAAGACGACTGAAAAATCAGGCCCCAGGAAATGCGTTGCAAGCCCCATTGGACCATCCAAAAGTGCCCCCAAAGAAAGGCTTTGGGTACATCTGAAGTTCCCAGGGGAGCCTTTACGCAGCCCCACATGCAACTGAACCCTCCGGGTTCGCTGTTCCTGAGCAAACCTAAACGTAGCTCTAGCCGTCATCGGAGACGAGTGAAAAATCAGGCCCCAGGAAATGCGTTCCGAGGCCTTTTCGCCCATCCAAATGTGCCCCCAAAGGAAGGCTTTGGGTACAAGTGAACTCCCCAGGGGAGCCTTTACGCAGCCCCACATGCAACTGGAACCTCCGGGTTCGCTGTTTCTAAGCATCCCTAAACATAGCCCTAGCCGGCATCGAAGAAGACTGAAAAATCAGGCCCCAGGAAATGCGTTGCGAGCCCTTTTCGCCCATCCAAAAGTGCCCCCAAAGGAAGGCTTTGGGTAGAAGTGAACTCCCCAGGGGAGCCTTTACGCAGCCCCACATGCAACTGGACCCTCCGGGTTTCGCTGTTTCTGAGCATCCCTAAACATAGCACAAGCCGGCATCGAAGTCGACTGAAAAATCAGGCCCCAGGAAATGTGTTGCGAGCCCCTTCGGACCATCCAAAAGTGCCGCCAAAGGAAGGCTTTGGGTACAAGAGAACTCCCCAGGGGAGCCTTTACGCAGCCCCACATGCAACTGGACCCTCCGGGTTCGCTGTTTCCGAGCATCCCTAAACATAGCACAAGCCGGCATCGAAGACGACTGAAAAATCAGGCCCCAGGAAATGCGTTGCGAGCCCTTTTCGCCCATCCAAAAGTGCCCCCAAAGGAAGGCTTTGGGTACAAGAGAACTCCCCAGGGGAGCCTTTACGCAGCCCCACATGTAACAGGACCCTCCGAGTTCGCTGTTCCTGAGCAAACCTAAACATAGCCCTAGCCATCATCGGAGACGAGTGAAAAATCAGGCCCCAGGAAATGTGTTGCAAGCCCCTTTGGACCATCCAAAAGTGCCCCCAAAGGAAGGCTTTGGATACAAGTGAACTCCCCAGGGGAGCCTTTACGCAGCCCCATATGCAACTGGACCCTCCGGGTTCGCTGTTTCAAAGCAACCCTAAATATATCACTAGCCGGCATCGAAGACGACTGAAAAATCAGGCCCCAGGAAATGCATTGCGAGCCCTTTTCGCCCATCCAAAAGTGCCCCCAAAGGAAGGCTTTGGGTACAAGTGAACTCCCCAGGGGAGCCTTTACGCAGCCCCACATGCAACTGGAACCTCCAGGATCGCTGTTCCTGAGCAAACCTAAACGTAGCCCTAGCCATCATCGGAGACGAGTGAAAAATCAGGCCCCAGGAAATGCGTTGCGAGCCCCTTTGTACCATCCAAAAGTGCCTGCAAAGGAAGGCTTTGGATACAAGTGAACTCCCCAGGGGAGCCTTTACGCAGCCCCACATGCAACTGGACCCTCCGGGTTCGCTGTTTCAGAGCATCCCTAAACATAGCCCTAACCGGCATCGAAGACGACTGAAAAATCAGGCCCCAGAAAATGCGTTGCAAGCCCCATTGGACCATCCAAAAGTGCCCCCAAAGGAAGGCTTTGGGTACATCTGAAGTTCCCAGGGGAGCCTTTACGCAGCCCCACATGCAACTGGACCCTCCGGGTTCGCTGTTCCTGAGCAAACCTAAACGTAGCCCTAGCCGTCATCGGAGACGAGTGAAAAATCAGGCCCCAGGAATTGCGTTCCGAGGCCTTTTCGCCCATCCAAATGTGCCCCCAAAGGAAGGCTTTGGGTACAAGTGAACTCCCCAGGGGAGCCTTTACGCAGCCCCACATGCAACTGGACCCTCCGGGTTCGATTTTTTTGAGCAACCCTAAATATATCCCTACCCGGCATGGGAGAAGACTGAAAACCCGGGCCCCAGAAAACGCGTTGCAAGCCCCTTTGGACCATCCAAAAGTGTCACCAAAGGAAGGCTTTGGGTACAAGTGAACTCCCCAGGGGAGCCTTTACGCAGCCCCACATGCAACTGGACCCTCCGGGTTCGCTGTTTCTGAGCATCCCTAAACATAGCCCTAACCGGCATCGAAGAAGACTGAAAAATCAGGCCCCAGGAAATGCGTTGCAAGCCCCATTGGACCATCCAAAAGTGCCCCCAATGGAAGGCTTTGGGTACATCTGAAGTTCCCAGGGGAGCCTTTACGCAGCCCCATATGCAACTGGACCCTCCGGGTTCGCTGTTTCAAAGCAACCCTAAATATATCACTAGCCGGCATCGAAGACGACTGAAAAATCAGGCCCCAGGAAATGCATTGCGAGCCCTTTTCGCCCATCCAAAAGTGCCCCCAAAGGAAGGCTTTGGGTACAAGTGAACTCCCCAGGGGAGCCTTTACGCAGCCCCACATGCAACTGGAACCTCCAGGATCGCAGTTCCTGAGCAAACCTAAACGTAGCCCTAGCCATCATCGGAGACGAGTGAAAAATCAGGCCCCAGGAAATGCGTTGCGAGCCCCTTTGTACCATCCAAAAGTGCCTGCAAAGGAAGGCTTTGGATACAAGTGAACTCCCCAGGGGAGCCTTTACGCAGCCCCACATGCAACTGGAACCTCCGGGTTCGCTGTTTCTAAGCATCCCTAAACATAGCCCTAGCCGGCATCGAAGAAGACTGAAAAATCAGGCCCCAGGAAATGCGTTGCGAGCCCTTTTCGCCCATCCAAAAGTGCCCCCAAAGGAAGGATTTGGGTAGAAGTGAACTCCCCAGGGGAGCCTTTACGCAGCCCCACATGCAACTGGACCCTCCGGGTTTCGCTGTTTCTGAGCATCCCTAAACATAGCACAAGCCGGCATCGAAGTCGACTGAAAAATCAGGCCCCAGGAAATGTGTTGCGAGCCCCTTCGGACCATCCAAAAGTGCCGCCAAAGGAAGGCTTTGGGTACAAGAGAACTCCCCAGGGGAGCCTTTACGCAGCCCCACATGCAACTGGACCCTCCGGGTTCGCTGTTTCCGAGCATCCCTAAACATAGCACAAGCCGGCATCGAAGACGACTGAAAAATCAGGCCCCAGGAAATGCGTTCCGAGGCCTTTTCGCCCATCCAAAAGTGCCCCCAAAGGAAGGCTTTGGGTAGAAGTGAACTCCCCAGGGGAGCCTTTACGCAGCCCCACATGCAACTGGACCCTCCGGGTTCGCTGTTCCTGATCAAACCTAAACGTAGCCCTAGCCATCATCGGAGACGAGTGAAAAATCAGGCCCCAGGAAATGTGTAGCGAGCCCCTTTGGACCATCCAAAAGTGCCCCCAAAGGAAGGCTTTGGATACAAGTGAACTCCCCAGGGGAGCCTTTACGCAGCCCCACATGCAACTGGACCCTCCGCGTTCACTGTTTCTAAGCATCCCTAAACATAGCCCTAGCCGGCATCGAAGACGACTGAAAAATCAGGCCCCAAGAAATGCGTTGCGAGCCCTTTTCGCCCATCCAAAAGTGCCCCCAAAGGAAGGCTTTGGGTACAAGTGAACTCCCCAGGGGAGCCTTTACGCAGCCCCACATGCAACTGGACCCTCCAGGTTCGATTTTTCGAACAACCCTAAATATATCCCTAGCCGGCATGGGAGAAGACTGAAAACCCGGGCCCCAGAAAACGCGTTGCAAGCCCCTTTGGACTATCCAAAAGTGTCACCAAAGGAAGGCTTTGGGTACAAGAGAACTCCCCAGGGGAGCCTTTACGCAGCCCCACATGCAACTGGACCCTCCGCGTTCGCTGTTTCTGAGCATCCCTAAACATAGCACAAGCCGGCATCGAAGACGACTGAAAAATCAGGCCCCAAGAAATGCGTTGCGAGCCCTTTTCACCCATCCAAAAGTGCCCCCAATGGAAGGCTTTGGGTAGAAGTGAACTCCCCAGGGGAGCCTTTACGCAGCCCCACATGTAACAGGACCCTCCGAGTTCGCTGTTCCTGAGCAAACCTAAACGTAGCCCTAGCCATCATCGAAGACGACTGAAAAATCAGGCCCCAGGAAATGCGTTCCGAGGCCTTTTCGCCCATCCAAATGTGCCCCCAAAGGAAGGCTTTGGGTACAAGTGAACTCCCCAGGGGAGCCTTTACGCAGCCCCACATGCAACTGGACCCTCCGGGTTCGATTTTTCCGAGCAACCTTAAATATATCCCTAGCCGTCATGGGAGAAGACTGAAAACCCGGGCCCCAGAAAACGCGTTGCAAGCCCCTTTGGACCATGCAAAAGTGTCACCAAAGGAAGGCTTTGGGTACAAGTGAACTCCCCAGGGGAGCCTTTACGCAGCCCCACATGCAACTGGACCCTCCGGGTTCGCTGTTTCTGAGCATCCCTAAACATATCCCTAACCGGCATCGAAGACAACTGAAAAATCAGGCCCCAGGAAATGCGTTGCGAGCCCCATTGGACCATCCAAAAGTGCCCCCAAAGGAAGGCTTTGGGTACATCTGAAGTTCCCAGGGGAGCCTTTACGCAGCCCCATATGCAACTGGACCCTCAGGGTTCGCTGTTTCAAAGCAACCCTAAATATATCACTAGCCGGCATCGAAGACGACTGAAAAATAAGGCCCCAGGAAATGCGTTGCGAGCCCTTTTCGCCCATCCAAAAGTGCCCCCAAAGGAAGGCTTTGGGTAGAAGTGAACTCCCCAGGGGAGCCTTTACGCAGCCCCACATGCAACTGGACCCTCCGGGTTCGCTGTTTCCGAGCATCCCTAAACATAGCCCTAACCGGCATCGAAGACGACTGAAAAATCAGGCCCCAAGAAATGCGTTGCAAGCCCCATTGGACCATCCAAAAGTGCCCCCAAAGGAAGGCTTTGGGTACATCTGAAGTTCCCAGGGGAGCCTTTACGCAGCCCCACATGCAACTGGACCCTCCGGGTTCACTGTTCCTGAGCAAACCTAAAGGTAGACCTAGCCGTCATCGGAGACGAGTGAAAAATCAGGCCCCAGGAAATGCGTTCCGAGGCCTTTTCGCCAATCCAAAAGTGCCCCCAAAGGAAGGCTTTGGGTAGAAGTGAACTCCCCAGGGGAGCCTTTACGCAGCCCCACATGCAATTGGACCCTCCGGGTTCGCTGTTTCCGAGCATCCCTAAACATAGCACAAGCCGGCATCGAAGACGACTGAAAAATCAGGGCCCAAGAAATGCGTTGCGAGCCCTTTTCACCCATCCAAAAGTGCCCCCAAAGGAAGGCTTTGGGTACAAGTGAACTCCCCAGGGGAGCCTTTACGCAGCCCCACATGTAACAGGACCCTCCGAGTTCGCTGTTCCTGAGCAAACCTAAACGTAGCCCTAGCCATCATCGGAGACGAGTGAAAAATCAGGCCCCAGAAAATGCGTTGCGAGCCCCTTTGGACCATCCAAAAGTGCCCCCAAAGGAAGGCTTTGGGTAGAAGTGAACTCCCCAGGGGAGCCTTTACGCAGCCCCACATGCAACTGGACAGTCCAGGTTCGATTTTTCGAACCCTAAATATATCCCTAGCCGGCATGGGAGAAGACTGAAAACCCGGGCCCCAGAAAACGCGTTGCAAGCCCCTTTGGACCATCCAAAAGTGTCACCAAAGGAAGGCTTTGGGTACAAGAGAACTCCCCAGGGGAGCCTATACGCAGCCCCACATGCAACTGGACCCTCCGGTTTCGCTGTTTCTGAGCATCCCTAAACATAGCCCTAGCCGGCATTGAAGACGACTGAAAAATCAGGCCCCAGGAAATGTGTTGCGAGCCCCTTTGGACCATCCAAAAGTGCCCCCAAAGGAAGGCTTTGGGTACAAGTGAACTCCCCAGGGGAGCCTTTACGCAGCCCCACATGCAACTGGACCCTCCTGGTTCGATTTTTCCGAGTAACCCTAAATATATCCCTACCCGTCATGGGAGAAGACTGAAAACCCGGGCCCCAGAAAACGCGTTGCAAGCCCCTTTGGACCATCCAAAAGTGCCCCCAAAGGAAGGCTTTGGATACAAGTGAACTCCCCAGGGGAGCCTTTACGCAGCCCCACATGCAACTGGACCCTCCGCGTTCGCTGTTTCCGAGCATCCCTAAACATATCACAAGCCGGCATCGAAGACGACTGAAAAATCAGGCCCCAGGAAATGCGTTGCGAGCCCTTTTCGCCCATCCAAAAGTGCCCCCAAAGGAAGGCTTTGGGTAGAAGTGAACTCCCCACGGGAGCCTTTACGCAGCCCCACATGCAACTGGACCCTCCAGGTTCGCTGTTTCCGAGCATCCCTAAACATAGCACAAGCCGGCATCGAAGACGACTGAAAAATCAGGCCCCAAGAAATGCGTTGCGAGCCCTTTTCACCCATCCAAAAGTGCCCCCAAAGGAAGGCTTTGGGTACAAGTGAACTCCCCAGGGGAGCCTTTACGCAGCCCCACATGTAACAGGACCCTCCGAGTTCGCTGTTCCTGAGCAAACCTAAACATAGCCCTAGCCATCATCGGAGACGAGTGAAAAATCAGGCCCCAGGAAATGTGTTGCGAGCCCCTTTGGACCATCCAAAAGTGTCACCAAAGGAAGGCTTTGGGTACAAGTGAACTCCCCAGGGGAGCCTTTACGCAGCCCCACATGCAACTGGACCGTCCGGGTTCGATTTTTCGAACAACCCTAAATATATCCCTAGCCGGCATGGGAGAAGACTGAAAACCCGGGCCACAGATAACGAGTTGCAAGCCCCTTTGGACCATCCAAAAGTGTCACCAAAGGAAGGCTTGGGGTACAAGTGAACTCCCCAGGGGAGCCTTTACGCAGCCCCACATGCAACTGGACCCTCCGGGTTCGATTTTTCCGAGTAACCCTAAATATATCCCTACCCGGCATGGGAGAAGACTGAAAACCCGGGCCCCAGAAAACGCGTTGCAAGCCCCTTTGGACCATCCAAAAGTGCCCCCAAAGGAAGGCTTTGGGTACAAGAGAACTCCCCAGGGGAGCCTTTACGCAGCCCCACATGCAACTGGACCCTCCGGGTTCGCTGTTTCCGAGCATCCCTAAACATAGCACAAGCCGGCATCGAAGACGACTGAAAAATCAGGCCCCAAGAAATGCGTTGCGAGCCCTTTTCACCCATCCAAAAGTGCCCCCAAAGGAAGGCTTTGGGTACAAGTGAACTCCCCAGGGGAGCCTTTACGCAGCCCCACATGCAACTGGACCCTCCGGGTTCGCTGTTCCTGAGCAAACCTAAACGTAGCCCTAGCCATCATCGGAGACGAGTGAAAAATCAGGCCCCACGAAATGTGTTGCGAGCCCCTTTGGACGATCCAAAAGTGCCCGCAAAGGAAGGCTTTGGGTACAAGAGAACTCCCCAGGGGAGCCTTTACGCAGCCCCACATGCAACTGGATCCTTCGGGTTCGCTGTTCCTGAGCAAACCTAAACGTAGCCCTAGCCGTCATCGGAGACGAGTGAAAAATCAGGCCCCACGACATGTGTTGCGAGCCCCTTTGGACCATCCAAAAGTGTCACCAAAGGAAGGCTTTGGGTACAAGTGAACTCCCCAGGGGAGCCTTTACGCAGCCCCACATGCAACTGGACCCTCCTGGTTCGATTTTTCCGAGTAACCCTAAATATATCCCTACCCGGCATGGGAGAAGACTGAAAACCCGGGCCCCAGAAAACGCGTTGCAAGCCCCTTTGGACCATCCAAAAGTGCCCCCAAAGGAAGGCTTTGGGTACAAGAGAACTCCCCAGGGGAGCCTTTACGCAGCCCCACATGCAACTGGACCCTCCGGGTTCGCTGTTTCCGAGCATCCCTAAACATAGCACAAGCCGGCATCGAAGACGACTGAAAAATCAGGCCCCAAGAAATGCGTTGCGAGCCCTTTTCACCCATCCAAAAGTGCCCCCAAAGGAAGGCTTTGGGTACAAGTGAACTCCCCAGGGGAGCCTTTACGCAGCCCCACATGCAACTGGACCCTCCGGGTTCGCTGTTCCTGAGCAAACCTAAACGTAGCCCTAGCCATCATCGGAGACGAGTGAAAAATCAGGCCCCACGAAATGTGTTGCGAGCCCCTTTGGACGATCCAAAAGTGCCCGCAAAGGAAGGCTTTGGGTACAAGAGAACTCCCCAGGGGAGCCTTTACGCAGCCCCACATGCAACTGGATCCTTCGGGTTCGCTGTTCCTGAGCAAACCTAAACGTATCCCTAGCCATCATCGGAGACGAGTGAAAAATCAGGCCCCACGACATGTGTTGCGAGCCCCTTTGGACCATCCAAAAGTGTCACCAAAGGAAGGCTTTGGGTACAAGTGAACTCCCCAGGGGAGCCTTTACGCAGCCCCACATGCAACTGGACCCTCCGAGTTCGCTGTTCCTGAGCAAACCTAAACATAGCCCTAGCCATCATCGGAGACGAGTGAAAAATCAGGCCCCAGGAAATGTGTTGCGAGCCCCTTTGGACGATCCAAAAGTGCCCGCAAAGGAAGGCTTTGGGTACAAGAGAACTCCCCAGGGGAGCCTTTACGCAGCCCCACATGCAACTGGATCCTTCGGGTTCGCTGTTCCTGAGCAAACCTAAACGTAGCCCTAGCCGGCATTGAAGACGACTGAAAAATCAGGCACAAGGAAATGCGTTGCGAGCCCTTTTCGCCCATCCAAAAGTGCCCCCAAAGGAAGGCTTTGGGTACAAGAGAACTCCCCAGGGGAGTCTTTACGCAGCGCCACATGCAACTGGACCCTTCGGGTTCGATTTTTCCGAGCAACCCTTAATATATCCCTAGCCGGCATGGGAGAAGACTGAAAACCCGGGCCCCAGAAAACGCGTTGCAAGCCCCTTTGGACCATCCAAAAGTGTCACCAAAGGAAGGCTTTGGGTACAAGAGAACTCCCCAGGGGAGCCTTTACGCAGCCCCACATGCAACCGGACCCTCCGCGTTCGCTATTTCTGAGCATCCCTAAACATAGCCCTAACCGGCATCGAAGACGACTGAAAAATCAGGCCCCAGGAAATGCGTTGCATGCCCCATTGGACCATCCAAAAGTGCCCCCAAAGGAAGGCTTTGGGTACATCTGAAGTTCCCAGGGGAGCATTTACGCAGCCCCATATGCAACTGGACCCTCCGCGTTCGCTGTTTCAAAGCAACCCTAAATATATCACTAGCCGGCATCGAAGACGACTGAAAAATCAGGCCCCAGGAAATGCGTTGCGAGCCCTTTTCGCCCATCCAAAAGTGCCCCCAAAGGAAGGCTTTGGATACAAGTGAACTCCCCAGGGGAGCCTTTACGCAGCCCCACATGCAACTGGACCCTCCGCGTTCGCTGTTTCCGAGCATCCCTAAACATATCACAAGCCGGCATCGAAGACGACTGAAAAATCAGGCCCCAAGAAATGCGTTGCGAGCCCTTTTCACCCATCCAAAAGTGCCCCCAAAGGAAGGCTTTGGGTACAAGTGAACTCCCCAGGGGAGCCTTTACGCAGCCCCACATGTAACAGGACCCTCCGAGTTCGCTGTTCCTGAGCAAACCTAAACATAGCCCTAGCCATCATCGGAGACGAGTGAAAAATCAGGCCCCAGGAAATGTGTTGCGAGCCCCTTTGGACCATCCAAAAGTGTCACCAAAGGAAGGCTTTGGGTACAAGTGAACTCCCCAGGGGAGCCTTTACGCAGCCCCACATGCAACTGGACCGTCCGGGTTCGATTTTTCGAACAACCCTAAATATATCCCTAGCCGGCATGGGAGAAGACTGAAAACCCGGGCCACAGATAACGAGTTGCAAGCCCCTTTGGACCATCCAAAAGTGTCACCAAAGGAAGGCTTGGGGTACAAGTGAACTCCCCAGGGGAGCCTTTACGCAGCCCCACATGCAACTGGACCCTCCGGGTTCGATTTTTCCGAGTAACCCTAAATATATCCCTACCCGGCATGGGAGAAGACTGAAAACCCGGGCCCCAGAAAACGCGTTGCAAGCCCCTTTGGACCATCCAAAAGTGCCCCCAAAGGAAGGCTTTGGGTACAAGAGAACTCCCCAGGGGAGCCTTTACGCAGCCCCACATGCAACTGGACCCTCCGGGTTCGCTGTTTCCGAGCATCCCTAAACATAGCACAAGCCGGCATCGAAGACGACTGAAAAATCAGGCCCCAAGAAATGCGTTGCGAGCCCTTTTCACCCATCCAAAAGTGCCCCCAAAGGAAGGCTTTGGGTACAAGTGAACTCCCCAGGGGAGCCTTTACGCAGCCCCACATGCAACTGGACCCTCCGGGTTCGCTGTTCCTGAGCAAACCTAAACGTAGCCCTAGCCATCGTCGGAGACGAGTGAAAAATCAGGCCCCAGGAAATGCGTTGCGATCCCCTTTGGACCATCCAAAAGTGCCCCCAAAGGAAGGCTTTGGATACAAGTGAACTCCCCAGGGGAGCCTTTACGCAGCGCCACATGCAACTGGACCCTTCGGGTTCGATTTTTCCGAGCAACACTTAATATATCCCTAGCCGGCATGGGAGAATACTGAAAACCCGGGCCCCAGAAAACGCGTTTCAAGCCCCTTTGGACCATCCAAAAGTGTCACCAAAGGAAGGCTTTGGGTACAAGAGAACTCCCCAGGGGAGCCTTTACGCAGCCCCACATGCAACCGGACCCTCCGCGTTCGCTGTTCCTGAGCAAACCTAAACGTAGCCCTAGCCGTCATCGGAGACGAGTGAAAAATCAGGCCCCAGGAAATGCGTTCCGAGGCCTTTTCGCCCATCCAAATGTGCCCCCAAAGGAAGGCTTTGGGTACAAGTGAACTCCCCAGGGGAGCCTTTACGCAGCGCCACATGCAACTGGACCCTTCGGGTTCGATTTTTCCGAGCAATCCTAAACATAACCCTAGCCGTCATGGGAGAAGACTGAAAACCCGGGCCCCAGAAAACGCGTTGCAAGCCCCTTTGGACCATCCAAAAGTGCCCCCAAAGGAAGGCTTTGGATACAAGAGAACTCCCCAGGGGAGCCTTTACGCAGCCCCACATGCAACTGGACCCTTCGGGTTCGCTGTTCCTGAGCAAACCTAAACGTAGCCCTAGCCATCATCGGAGACGAGTGAAAAATCAGGCCCCAGGAAATGCGTTGCGAGCCCCTTTGGACCATCCAAAAGTGCCCCCAAAGGAAGGCTTTGGATACAAGTGAACTCCCCAGGGGAGCCTTTACGCAGCCCCACATGCAACTGGACCGTCCAGGTTCGATTTTTCGAACAACCCTAAACATATCCCTAGCCGGCATGGGAGAAGACTGAAAACCCGGGCCCCAGAAAACGCGTTTCAAGCCCCTTTGGACCATCCAAAACTGTCACCAAAGGAAGGCTTTGGGTACAAGTGAACTCCCCAGGGGAGCCTTTACGCAGCCCCACATGCAACTGGACCCTTCGGGTTCGCTGTTCCTGAGCAAACCTAAACGTAGCCCTAGCCGTCATAGGAGACGACTGAAAAATCAGGCCCCAGGAAATGCGTTGCGAGACCTTTTCGCCCATCCAAAAGTGCCCCCAAAGGAAGGCTTTGGGTACAAGAGAACTCCCCAGGGGAGTCTTTACGCAGCGCCACATGCAACTGGACCCTTCGGGTTCGCTGTTTCTAAGCATCCCTAAACATATCCCTAGCCGGCATGGGAGAAGACTGAAAACCCGGGCCCCAGAAAACGCGTTTCAAGCCCCTTTGGACCATCCAAAAGTGTCACCAAAGGAAGGCTTTGGGTACAAGAGAACTCCCCAGGGGAGCCTTTACGCAGCCCCACATGCAACCGGACCCTCTGCGTTCGCTGTTCATTAGCAAACCTAAACGTAGCCCTAGCCGTCATCGGAGACGAGTGAAAAATCAGGCCCCAGGAAATGCGTTCCGAGGCCTTTTCACCCATCCAAATGTGCCCCCAAAGGAAGGCTTTGGGTACAAGTGAACTCCCCAGGGGAGCCTTTACGCAGCCCCACATGCAACTGGACCCTCCGGGTTCGATTTTTCCGAGCAATCCTAAACATAATCCTAGCCGTCATGGGAGAAGACTGAAAACCCGGGCCCCAGAAAACGCGTTGCAAGCCCCTTTGGACCATCCAAAAGTGCCCCCAAAGGAAGGCTTTGGGTACAAGAGAACTCCCCAGGGGAGCCTTTACGCAGCCCCACATGCAACTGGACCCTCCGGGTTCGCTGTTTCCGAGCATCCCTAAACATAGCCCTAGCCATCATCGAAGACGACTGAAAAATCAGGCCCCAAGAAACGCGTTGCGAGCCCTTTTCACCCATCCAAAAGTGCCCCCAAAGGAAGGCTTTGGGTAGAAGTGAACTCCCCAGGGGAGCCTTTACGCAGCCCCACATGCAACTGGACCCTCCAGTTTCGCTGTTTCTGAGCATCCCTAAACGTAGCCCTAGCCGTCATCGGAGACGAGTGAAAAATCAGGCCCCAGGAAATGCATTGCAAGCCCCTTTGGACCATCCAAAAGTGCCCCCAAAGGAAGGCTTTGGGTACAAGAGAACTCCCCAGGGGAGCCTTTACGCAGCCCCACATGCAACTGGACCCTTCGGGTTCGCTGTTCCTGAGCAAACCTAAACGTAGCCCTAGCCGTCATAGGAGACGACTGAAAAATCAGGCCCCAGGAAATGCGTTGCGAGACCTTTTCGCCCATCCAAAAGTGCCCCCAAAGGAAGGCTTTGGGTACAAGTGAACTCCCCAGGGGAGCCTTTACGCAGCCCCACATGCAACTGGACCCTCCGGGTTCGATTTTTCCGAGCAATCCTAAACATAACCCTAGCCGTCATGGGAGAAGACTGAAAACCCGGGCCCCAGAAAACGCGTTGCAAGCCCCTTTGGACCATCCAAAAGTGTCACCAAAGGAAGGCTTTGGGTACAAGAGAACTCCCCAGGGGAGCCTTTACGCAGCCCCACATGCAACCGGACCCTCCGCGTTCGCTGTTTCTGAGCATCCCTAAACATAACCCTAACCGGCATCGAAGGCGACTGAAAAATCAGGCCCCAGGAAATGCTTTGCAAGCCCCATTGGACCATCCAAAAGTGCCCCCAAAGGAAGGCTTTGGGTACATCTGACGTTCCCAGGGGAGCCTTTACGCAGCCCCATATGCAACTGGACCCTCTGGGTTCGATTATTCCGAGCAACCCTAAATATATCACTGGCCGGCATCGAAGATGACTGAAAAATCAGGCCCCAAGAAATGCGTTGCGAGCCCTTTTCGCCCATCCAAAAGTGCCCCCAAAGGAAGGCTTTGGGTACAAGTGAACTCCCCAGGGGAGCCTTTACGCAGCGCCACATGCAACTGGACCCTTCGGGTTCGATTTTTCCGAGCAATCCTAAACATAACCCTAGCCGTCATGGGAGAAGACTGAAAACCCGGGCCCCAGAAAACGCGTTGCAAGCCCCTTTGGACCATCCAAAAGTGCCCCCAAAGGAAGGCTTTGGATACAAGTGAACTCCCCAGGGGAGCCTTTACGCAGCCCCACATGCAACTGGACCGTCCAGGTTCGATTTTTCGAACAACCCTAAATATATCCCTAGCCGGCATGGGAGAAGACTGAAAACCCGGGCCCCAGAAAACGCGTTTCAAGCCCCTTTGGACCATCCAAAAGTGCCCCCAAAGGAAGGCTTTGGGTACAAGAGAACTCCCCAGGGGAGCCTTTACGCAGCCCCACATGCAACTGGACCCTCCGGGTTCGCTGTTTCCGAGCATCCCTAAACATAGCCCTAGCCATCATCGAAGACGACTGAAAAATCAGGCCCCAAGAAACGCGTTGCGAGCCCTTTTCACCCATCCAAAAGTGCCCCCAAAGGAAGGCTTTGGGTAGAAGTGAACTCCCCAGGGGAGCCTTTACGCAGCCCCACATGCAACTGGACCCTCCGGTTTCGCTGTTTCTGAGCATCCCTAAACGTAGCCCTAGCCGTCATCGGAGACGAGTGAAAAATCAGGCCCCAGGAAATGCGTTGCAAGCCCCTTTGGACCATCCAAAAGTGCCCCCAAAGGAAGGCTTTGGGTACAAGAGAACTCCCCAGGGGAGCCTTTACGCAGCCCCACATGCAACTGGACCCTTCGGGTTCGCTGTTCCTGAGCAAACCTAAACGTAGCCCTAGCCGTCATAGGAGACGACTGAAAAATCAGGCCCCAGGAAATGCGTTGCGAGACCTTTTCGCCCATCCAAAAGTGCCCCCAAAGGAAGGCTTTGGGTAGAAGTGAACTCCCCAGGGGAGCCTTTACGCAGCCCCACATGCAACTGGACCCTCCGCGTTCGCTGTTTCCGAGCATCCCTAAACATAGCACAAGCCGGCATCGAAGATGACTGAAAAATCAGGCCCCAGGAAATTCGTTGCGAGCCCTTTTCGCCCATCCAAAAGTGCCCCCAAAGGAAGGCTTTGGGTAGAAGTGAACTCCCCAGGGGAGCCTTTACGCAGCCCCACATGCAACTGGACCCTCCGGGTTCGCTGTTTCCGAGCATCCCTAAACATAGCACAAGCTGGCATCGAAGACGACTGAAAAATCAGGCCCCAAGAAACGCGTTGCGAGCCCTTTTCACCCATCCAAAAGTGCCCCCAAAGGAAGGCTTTGGGTACAAGTGAACTCCCCAGGGGAGCCTTTACGCAGCCCCACATGCAACTGGACCCTCCAGTTTCGCTGTTTCTGAGCATCCCTAAACGTAGCCCTAGCCGTCATAGGAGACGACTGAAAAATCAGGCCCCAGGAAATGCGTTGCAAGCCCCTTTGGACCATCCAAAAGTGCCCCCAAAGGAAGGCTTTGGGTACAAGAGAACTCCCCAGGGGAGCCTTTACGCAGCCCCACATGCAACTGGACCCTTCGGGTTCGCTGTTCCTGAGCAAACCTAAACGTAGCCCTAGCCGTCATAGGAGACGACTGAAAAATCAGGACCCAGGAAATGCGTTGCGAGACCTTTTCGCCCATCCAAAAGTGCCCCCAAAGGAAGGCTTTGGGTACAAGAGAACTCCCCAGGGGAGTCTTTACGCAGCGCCACATGCAACTGGACCCTCCAGGTTCGATTTTTCCGAGCAACCCTTAATATATCCCTAGCCGGCATGGGAGAAGACTGAAAACCCGGGCCCCAGAAAACGCGTTGCAAGCCCCTTTGGACCATCCAAAAGTGTCACCAAAGGAAGGCTTTGGGTACAAGAGAACTCCCCAGGGGAGCCTTTACGCAGCCCCACATGCAACCGGACCCTCCGCGTTCGCTATTTCTGAGCATCCCTAAACATAGCCCTAACCGGCATCGAAGACGACTGAAAAATCAGGCCCCAGGAAATGCGTTGCATGCCCCATTGGACCATCCAAAAGTGCCCCCAAAGGAAGGCTTTGGGTACATCTGAAGTTCCCAGGGGAGCATTTACGCAGCCCCATATGCAACTGGACCCTCCGCGTTCGCTGTTTCAAAGCAACCCTAAATATATCACTAGCCGGCATCGAAGACGACTGAAAAATCAGGCCCCAGGAAATGCGTTGCGAGCCCTTTTCGCCCATCCAAAAGTGCCCCCAAAGGAAGGCTTTGGATACAAGTGAACTCCCCAGGGGAGCCTTTACGCAGCCCCACATGCAACTGGACCCTCCGCGTTCGCTGTTTCCGAGCATCCCTAAACATATCACAAGCCGGCATCGAAGACGACTGAAAAATCAGGCCCCAAGAAATGCGTTGCGAGCCCTTTTCACCCATACAAAAGTGCCCCCAAAGGAAGGCTTTGGGTACAAGTGAACTCCCCAGGGGAGCCTTTACGCAGCCCCACATGTAACAGGACCCTCCGAGTTCGCTGTTCCTGAGCAAACCTAAACGTAGCCCTAGCCATCGTCGGAGACGAGTGAAAAATCAGGCCCCAGGAAATGCGTTGCGAGCCCCTTTGGACCATCCAAAAGTGCCCCCAAAGGAAGGCTTTGGATACAAGTGAACTCCCCAGGGGAGCCTTTACGCAGCGCCACAGGCAACTGGACCCTTCGGGTTCGATTTTTCCGAGCAACACTTAATATATCCCTAGCCGGCATGGGAGAATACTGAAAACCCGGGCCCCAGAAAACGCGTTTCAAGCCCCTTTGGACCATCCAAAAGTGTCACCAAAGGAAGGCTTTGGGTACAAGAGAACTCCCCAGGGGAGCCTTTACGCAGCCCCACATGCAACCGGACCCTCCGCGTTCGCTGTTCCTGAGCAAACCTAAACGTAGCCCTAGCCGTCATCGGAGACGAGTGAAAAATCAGGCCCCAGGAAATGCGTTCCGAGGCCTTTTCGCCCATCCAAATGTGCCCCCAAAGGAAGGCTTTGGGTACAAGTGAACTCCCCAGGGGAGCCTTTACGCAGCGCCACATGCAACTGGACCCTTCGGGTTCGATTTTTCCGAGCAATCCTAAACATAACCCTAGCCGTCATGGGAGAAGACTGAAAACCCGGGCCCCAGAAAACGCGTTGCAAGCCCCTTTGGACCATCCAAAAGTGCCCCCAAAGGAAGGCTTTGGATACAAGAGAACTCCCCAGGGGAGCCTTTACGCAGCCCCACATGCAACTGGACCCTTCGGGTTCGCTGTTCCTGAGCAAACCTAAACGTAGCCCTAGCCATCATCGGAGACGAGTGAAAAATCAGGCCCCAGGAAATGCGTTGCGAGCCCCTTTGGACCATCCAAAAGTGCCCCCAAAGGAAGGCTTTGGATACAAGTGAACTCCCCAGGGGAGCCTTTACGCAGCCCCACATGCAACTGGACCGTCCAGGTTCGATTTTTCGAACAACCCTAAACATATCCCTAGCCGGCATGGGAGAAGACTGAAAACCCGGGCCCCAGAAAACGCGTTGCAAGCCCCTTTGGACCATCCAAAACTGTCACCAAAGGAAGGCTTTGGGTACAAGTGAACTCCCCAGGGGAGCCTTTACGCAGCCCCACATGCAACTGGACCCTCCGGTTTCGTTGTTTCTGATCATCCCTAAACATAGCCATAGCCGGCAATGAAGACGACTGAAAAATCAGGCCCCAGGAAATGTGTAGCGAGCCCCTTTGGACCATCCAAAAGTGCCACCAAAGGAAGGCTTTGGGTACAAGAGAACTCCCCAGGGGAGCCTTTACGCAGCCCCACATGCAACTGGACCCTTCGGGTTCGATTTTTCCGAGCAACCCTAAATATATCCCTAGCCGGCATGGGAGAAGACTGAAAACCCGGGCCACAGAAAACGCGTTGCAAGCCCCTTTGGACCATCCAAAAGTGCCCCCAAAGGAAGGCTTTGGGTACAAGTGAACTCCCCAGGGGAGCCTTTACGCAGCCCCACATGCAACTGGACACTCCAGTTTCGCTGTTTCTGAGCATCCCTAAACGTAGCCCTAGCCGTCATCGGAGACGAGTGAAAAATCAGGCCCCAGGAAATGCGTTGCAAGCCCCTTTGGACCATCCAAAAGTGCCCCCAAAGGAAGGCTTTGGGTACAAGAGAACTCCCCAGGGGAGCCTTTACGCAGCCCCACATGCAACTGGACCCTTCGGGTTCGCTGTTCCTGAGCAAACCTAAACGTAGCCCTAGCCGTCATAGGAGACGACTGAAAAATCAGGACCCAGGAAATGCGTTGCGAGACCTTTTCGCCCATCCAAAAGTGCCCCCAAAGGAAGGCTTTGGGTACAAGAGAACTCCCCAGGGGAGTCTTTACGCAGCGCCACATGCAACTGGACCCTTCGGGTTCGATTTTTCCGAGCAACCCTTAATATATCCCTAGCCGGCATGGGAGAAGACTGAAAACCCGGGCCCCAGAAAACGCGTTGCAAGCCCCTTTGGACCATCCAAAAGTGCCCCCAAAGGAAGGCTTTGGATACAAGTGAACTCCCCAGGGGAGCCTTTACGCAGCCCCACATGCAACTGGACCCTCCGCGTTCGCTGTTTCTAAGCATCCCTAAACATAGCCCTAGCCGGCATCGAAGACGACTGAAAAATCAGGCCCCAGGAAATGCGTTGCGAGCCCTTTTCGCCCATCCAAAAGTGCCCCCAAAGGAAGGCTTTGGATACAAGTGAACTCCCCAGGGGAGCCTTTACGCAGCCCCACATGCAACTGGACCCTCCGGGTTCGATTTTTCGAACAACCCTAAATATATCCCTAGCCGGCATGGGAGAAGACTGAAAACCCGGGCCACAGAAAACGCGTTGCAAGCCCCTATGGACCATCCAAAAGTGCCACCAAAGGAAGGCTTTGGGTAGAAGTGAACTCCCCAGGGGAGCCTTTACGCAGCCCCACATGCAACTGGACCCTCCAGTTTCGCTGTTTCTGAGCATCCCTAAACGTAGCCCTAGCCGTCATCGGAGACGAGTGAAAAATCAGGCCCCAGGAAATGCGTTGCAAGCCCCTTTGGAACATCCAAAAGTGCCCCCAAAGGAAGGCTTTGGGTACAAGAGAACTCCCCAGGGGAGCCTTTACGCAGCCCCACATGCAACTGGACCCTTCGGGTTCGCTGTTCCTGAGCAAACCTAAACGTAGCCGTAGCCGTCATAGGACACGACTGAAAAATCAGGCCCCAGGAAATGCGTTGCGAGACCTTTTCGCCCATCCAAAAGTGCCCCCAAAGGAAGGCTTTGGGTACAAGAGAACTCCCCAGGGGAGTCTTTACGCAGCGCCACATGCAACTGGACCCTTCGGGTTCGCTGTTTCTAAGCATCCCTAAACATATCCCTAGCCGGCATGGGAGAAGACTGAAAACCCGGGCCCCAGAAAACGCGTTGCAAGCCCCTTTGGACCATCCAAAAGTGTCACCAAAGGAAGGCTTTGGGTACAAGAGAACTCCCCAGGGGAGCCTTTACGCAGCCCCACATGCAACCGGACCCTCTGCGTTCGCTGTTCATTAGCAAACCTAAACGTAGCCCTAGCCGTCATCGGAGACGAGTGAAAAATCAGGCCGCAGGAAATGCGTTCCGAGGCCTTTTCACCCATCCAAATGTGCCCCCAAAGGAAGGCTTTGGGTACAAGTGAACTCCCCAGGGGAGCCTTTACGCAGCGCCACATGCAACTGGACCCTTCGGGTTCGATTTTTCCGAGCAATCCTAAACATAACCCTAGCCGTCATGGGAGAAGACTGAAAACCCGGGCCCCAGAAAACGCGTTGCAAGCCCCTTTGGACCATCCAAAAGTGCCCCCAAAGGAAGGCTTTGGATACAAGTGAACTCCCCAGGGGAGCCTTTACGCAGCCCCACATGCAACTGGACCGTCCAGGTTCGATTTTTCGAACAACCCTAAATATATCCCTAGCCGGCATGGGAGAAGACTGAAAACCCGGGCCCCAGAAAACGCGTTGCAAGCCCCTTTGGACCATCCAAAAGTGCCCCCAAAGGAAGGCTTTGGGTACAAGAGAACTCCCCCGGGGAGCCTTTACGCAGCCCCACATGCAACTGGACCCTCCGGGTTCGCTGTTTCCGAGCATCCCTAAACATAGCCCTAGCCATCATCGAAGACGACTGAAAAATCAGGCCCCAAGAAACGCGTTGCGAGCCCTTTTCACCCATCCAAAAGTGCCCCCAAAGGAAGGCTTTGGGTAGAAGTGAACTCCCCAGGGGAGCCTTTACGCAGCCCCACATGCAACTGGACCCTCCAGTTTCGCTGTTTCTGAGCATCCCTAAACGTAGCCCTAGCCGTCATCGGAGACGAGTGAAAAATCAGGCCCCAGGAAATGTGTTGCAAGCCCCTTTGGACCATCCAAAAGTGCCCCCAAAGGAAGGCTTTGGGTACAAGAGAACTCCCAAGGGGAGCCTTTACGCAGCCCCACATGCAACTGGACCCTTCGGGTTCGCTGTTCCTGAGCAAACCTAAACGTAGCCCTAGCCGTCATAGGAGACGACTGAAAAATCAGGCCCCAGGAAATGCGTTGCGAGACCTTTTCGCCCATCCAAAAGTGCCCCCAAAGGAAGGCTTTGGGTAGAAGTGAACTCCCCAGGGGAGCCTTTACGCAGCCCCACATGCAACTGGACCCTCCGGGTTCGATTTTTCCGAGCAATCCTAAACATAACCCTAGCCGTCGTGGGAGAAGACTGAAAACCCGGGCCCCAGAAAACGCGTTGCAAGCCCCTTTGGACCATCCAAAAGTGTCACCAAAGGAAGGCTTTGGGTACAAGAGAACTCCCCAGGGGAGCCTTTACGCAGCCCCACATGCAACCGGACCCTCCGCGTTCGCTGTTTCTGAGCATCCTTAAACATAACCCTAACCGGCATCGAAGGCGACTGAAAAATCAGGCCCCAGGAAATGCTTTGCAAGCCCCATTGGACCATCCAAAAGTGCCCCCAAAGGAAGGCTTTGGGTACATCTGAAGTTCCCAGGGGAGCCTTTACGCAGCCCCATATGCAACTGGACCCTCTGGGTTCGATTATTCCGAGCAACCCTAAATATATCACTGGCCGGCATCGAAGATGACTGAAAAATCAGGCCCCAAGAAATGCGTTGCGAGCCCTTTTCGCCCATCCAAAAGTGCCCCCAAAGGAAGGCTTTGGGTACAAGTGAACTCCCCAGGGGAGCCTTTACGCAGCGCCACATGCAACTGGACCCTTCGGGTTCGATTTTTCCGAGCAATCCTAAACATAACCCTAGCCGTCATGGGAGAAGACTGAAAACCCGGGCCCCAGAAAACGCGTTGCAAGCCCCTTTGGACCATCCAAAAGTGCCCCCAAAGGAAGGCTTTGGATACAAGTGAACTCCCCAGGGGAGCCTTTACGCAGCCCCACATGCAACTGGACCGTCCAGGTTCGATTTTTCGAACAACCCTAAATATATCCCTAGCCGGCATGGGAGAAGACTGAAAACCCGGGCCCCTGAAAACGCGTTGCAAGCCCCTTTGGACCATCCAAAAGTGTCACCAAAGGAAGGCTTTGGGTACAAGTGAACTCCCCAGGGGAGCCTTTACGCAGCCCCACATGCAACTGGACCCTCCGGTTTCGTTGTTTCTGATCATCCCTAAACATAGCCCTAGCCGGCATTGAAGATGACTGAAAAATCAGGCCCCAGGAAATGTGTAGCGAGCCCCTTTGGACAATCCAAAAGTGCCCCCAAAGGAAGGCTTTGGGTACAAGAGAACTCCCCAGGGGAGCCTTTACGCAGCCCCACATGCAACTGGACCCTCCGCGTTCGCTGTTTCCGAGCATCCCTAAACATAGCACAAGCCGGCATCGAAGATGACTGAAAAATCAGGCCCCAGGAAATTCGTTGCGAGCCCTTTTCGCCCATCCAAAAGTGCCCCCAAAGGAAGGCTTTGGGTAGAAGTGAACTCCCCAGGGGAGCCTTTACGCAGCCCCACATGCAACTGGACCCTCCGGGTTCGCTGTTTCCGAGCATCCCTAAACATAGCACAAGCTGGCATCGAAGACGACTGAAAAATCAGGCCACAAGAAACGCGTTGCGAGCCCTTTTCACCCATCCAAAAGTGCCCCCAAAGGAAGGCTTTGGGTACAAGTGAACTCCCCAGGGGAGCCTTTACGCAGCCCCACATGCAACTGGACCCTTCGGGTTCGCTGTTCCTGAGCAAACCTAAACGTAGCCCTAGCCGTCATAGGAGACGACTGAAAAATCAGGCCCCAGGAAATGCGTTGCGAGACCTTTTCGCCCATCCAAAAGTGCCCCCAAAGGAAGGCTTTGGGTACAAGAGAACTCCCCAGGGGAGTCTTTACGCAGCGCCACATGCAACTGGACCCTTCGGGTTCGCTGTTTCTAAGCATCCCTAAACATATCCCTAGCCGGCATGGGAGAAGACTGAAAACCCGGGCCCCAGAAAACGCGTTGCAAGCCCCTTTGGACCATCCAAAAGTGTCACCAAAGGAAGGCTTTGGGTACAAGAGAACTCCCCAGGGGAGCCTTTACGCAGCCCCACATGCAACCGGACCCTCTGCGTTCGCTGTTCATTAGCAAACCTAAACGTAGCCCTAGCCGTCATCGGAGACGAGTGAAAAATCAGGCCCCAGGAAATGCGTTCCGAGGCCTTTTCACCCATCCAAATGTGCCCCCAAAGGAAGGCTTTGGGTAGAAGTGAACTCCCCAGGGGAGCCTTTACGCAGCCCCACATGCAACTGGACCCTCCGGGTTCGATTTTTCCGAGCAATCCTAAACATAACCCTAGCCGTCATGGGAGAAGACTGAAAACCCGGGCCCCAGAAAACGCGTTGCAAGCCCCTTTGGACCATCCAAAAGTGTCACCAAAGGAAGGCTTTGGGTACAAGAGAACTCCCCAGGGGAGCCTTTACGCAGCCCCACATGCAACCGGACCCTCCGCGTTCGCTGTTTCTGAGCATCCCTAAACATAACCCTAACCGGCATCGAAGGCGACTGAAAAATCAGGCCCCAGGAAATGCTTTGCAAGCCCCATTGGACCATCCAAAAGTGCCCCCAAAGGAAGGCTTTGGGTACATCTGAAGTTCCCAGGGGAGCCTTTACGCAGCCCCATATGCAACTGGACCCTCTGGGTTCGATTATTCCGAGCAACCCTAAATATATCACTGGCCGGCATCGAAGATGACTGAAAAATCAGGCCCCAAGAAATGCGTTGCGAGCCCTTTTCGCCCATCCAAAAGTGCCCCCAAAGGAAGGCTTTGGGTACAAGTGAACTCCCCAGGGGAGCCTTTACGCAGCGCCACATGCAACTGGACCCTTCGGGTTCGATTTTTCCGAGCAATCCTAAACATAACCCTAGCCGTCATGGGAGAAGACTGAAAACCCGGGCCCCAGAAAACGCGTTGCAAGCCCCTTTGGACCATCCAAAAGTGCCCCCAAAGGAAGGCTTTGGATACAAGTGAACTCCCCAGGGGAGCCTTTACGCAGCCCCACATGCAACTGGACCGTCCAGGTTCGATTTTTCGAACAACCCTAAATATATCCCTAGCCGGCATGGGAGAAGACTGAAAACCCGGGCCCCAGAAAACGCGTTGCAAGCCCCTTTGGACCATCCAAAAGTGCCCCCAAAGGAAGGCTTTGGGTACAAGAGAACTCCCCAGGGGAGCCTTTACGCAGCCCCACATGCAACTGGACCCTCCGGGTTCGCTGTTTCCGAGCATCCCTAAACATAGCCCTAGCCATCATCGAAGACGACTGAAAAATCAGGCCCCAAGAAACGCGTTGCGAGCCCTTTTCACCCATCCAAAAGTGCCCCCAAAGGAAGGCTTTGGGTAGAAGTGAACTCCCCAGGGGAGCCTTTACGCAGCCCCACATGCAACTGGACCCTCCAGTTTCGCTGTTTCTGAGCATCCCTAAACGTAGCCCTAGCCGTCATCGGAGACGAGTGAAAAATCAGGCCCCAGGAAATGCGTTGCAAGCCCCTTTGGACCATCCAAAAGTGCCCCCAAAGGAAGGCTTTGGGTACAAGAGAACTCCCAAGGGGAGCCTTTACGCAGCCCCACATGCAACTGGACCCTTCGGGTTCGCTGTTCCTGAGCAAACCTAAACGTAGCCCTAGCCGTCATAGGAGACGACTGAAAAATCAGGCCCCAGGAAATGCGTTGCGAGACCTTTTCGCCCATCCAAAAGTGCCCCCAAAGGAAGGCTTTGGGTAGAAGTGAACTCCCCAGGGGAGCCTTTACGCAGCCCCACATGCAACTGGACCCTCCGGGTTCGATTTTTCCGAGCAATCCTAAACATAACCCTAGCCGTCGTGGGAGAAGACTGAAAACCCGGGCCCCAGAAAACGCGTTGCAAGCCCCTTTGGACCATCCAAAAGTGTCACCAAAGGAAGGCTTTGGGTACAAGAGAACTCCCCAGGGGAGCCTTTACGCAGCCCCACATGCAACCGGACCCTCCGCGTTCGCTGTTTCTGAGCATCCCTAAACATAACCCTAACCGGCATCGAAGGCGACTGAAAAATCAGGCCCCAGGAAATGCTTTGCAAGCCCCATTGGACCATCCAAAAGTGCCCCCAAAGGAAGGCTTTGGGTACATCTGAAGTTCCCAGGGGAGCCTTTACGCAGCCCCATATGCAACTGGACCCTCTGGGTTCGATTATTCCGAGCAACCCTAAATATATCACTGGCCGGCATCGAAGATGACTGAAAAATCAGGCCCCAAGAAATGCGTTGCGAGCCCTTTTCGCCCATCGAAAAGTGCCCCCAAAGGAAGGCTTTGGGTACAAGTGAACTCCCCAGGGGAGCCTTTACGCAGCGCCACATGCAACTGGACCCTTCGGGTTCGATTTTTCCGAGCAATCCTAAACATAACCCTAGCCGTCATGGGAGAAGACTGAAAACCCGGGCCCCAGAAAACGCGTTGCAAGCCCCTTTGGACCATCCAAAAGTGCCCCCAAAGGAAGGCTTTGGATACAAGTGAACTCCCCAGGGGAGCCTTTACGCAGCCCCACATGCAACTGGACCGTCCAGGTTCGATTTTTCGAACAACCCTAAATATATCCCTAGCCGGCATGGGAGAAGACTGAAAACCCGGGCCCCAGAAAACGCGTTGCAAGCCCCTTTGGACCATCCAAAAGTGTCACCAAAGGAAGGCTTTGGGTACAAGTGAACTCCCCAGGGGAGCCTTTACGCAGCCCCACATGCAACTGGACCCTCCGGTTTCGTTGTTTCTGATCATCCCTAAACATAGCCCTAGCCGGCATTGAAGATGACTGAAAAATCAGGCCCCAGGAAATGTGTAGCGAGCCCCTTTGGACAATCCAAAAGTGCCCCCAAAGGAAGGCTTTGGGTACAAGAGAACTCCCCAGGGGAGCCTTTACGCAGCCCCACATGCAACTGGACCCTCCGCGTTCGCTGTTTCCGAGCATCCCTAAACATAGCACAAGCCGGCATCGAAGATGACTGAAAAATCAGGCCCCAGGAAATTCGTTGCGAGCCCTTTTCGCCCATCCAAAAGTGCCCCCAAAGGAAGGCTTTGGGTAGAAGTGAACTCCCCAGGGGAGCCTTTACGCAGCCCCACATGCAACTGGACCCTCCGGGTTCGCTGTTTCCGAGCATCCCTAAACATAGCACAAGCTGGCATCGAAGACGACTGAAAAATCAGGCCCCAAGAAACGCGTTGCGAGCCCTTTTCACCCATCCAAAAGTGCCCCCAAAGGAAGGCTTTGGGTACAAGTGAACTCCCCAGGGGAGCCTTTACGCAGCCCCACATGCAACTGGACCCTCCGGGTTCGATTTTTCGAACAACCCTAAATATATCCCTAGCCGGCATGGGAGAAGACTGAAAACCCGGGCCCCAGAAAACGCGTTGCAAGCCCCTTTGGACCATCCAAAAGTGTCACCAAAGGAAGGCTTTGGGTACAAGTGAACTCCCCAGGGGAGCCTTTACGCAGCCCCACATGCAACTGGACCCTCCAGTTTCGCTGTTTCTGAGCATCCCTAAACGTAGCCCTAGCCGTCATCGGAGACGAGTGAAAAATCAGGCCCCAGGAAATGCGTTGCAAGCCCCTTTGGACCATCCAAAAGTGCCACCAAACGAAGGCTTTGGGTACAAGAGAACTCCCCAGGGGAGCCTTTACGCAGCCCCACATGCAACTGGACCCTTCGGGTTCGCTGTTCCTGAGCAAACCTAAACGTAGCCCTAGCCGTCATAGGAGACGACTGAAAAATCAGGCCCCAGGAAATGCGTTGCGAGACCTTTTCGCCCATCCAAAAGTGCCCCCAAAGGAAGGCTTTGGGTACAAGAGAACTCCCCAGGGGAGTCTTTACGCAGCGCCACATGCAACTGGACCCTTCGGGTTCGATTTTTCCGAGCAACCCTTAATATATCCCTAGCCGGCATGGGAGAAGACTGAAAACCCGGGCCCCAGAAAACGCGTTGCAAGCCCCTTTGGACCATCCAAAAGTGTCACCAAAGGAAGGCTTTGGGTACAAGAGAACTCCCCAGGGGAGCCTTTACGCAGCCCCACATGCAACCGGACCCTCCGCGTTCGCTGTTCCTGAGCAAACCTAAACGTAGCCCTAGCCGTCATCGGAGACGAGTGAAAAATCAGGCCCCAGGAAATGCGTTCCGAGGCCTTTTCGCCCATCCAAATGTGCCCCCAAAGGAAGGCTTTGGGTACAAGTGAACTCCCCAGGGGAGCCTTTACGCAGCGCCACATGCAACTGGACCCTTCGGGTTCGATTTTTCCGAGCAATCCTAAACATAACCCTAGCCGTCATGGGAGAAGACTGAAAACCCGGGCCCCAGAAAACGCGTTGCAAGCCCCTTTGGACCATCCAAAAGTGCCCCCAAAGGAAGGCTTTGGATACAAGTGAACTCCCCAGGGGAGCCTTTACGCAGCCCCACATGCAACTGGACCGTCCAGGTTCGATTTTTCGAACAACCCTAAATATATCCCTAGCCGGCATGGGAGAAGACTGAAAACCCGGGCCCCAGAAAACGCGTTGCAAGCCCCTTTGGACCATCCAAAAGTGTCACCAAAGGAAGGCTTTGGGTACAAGTGAACTCCCCAGGGGAGCCTTTACGCAGCCCCACATGCAACTGGACCCTCCGGGTTCGTTGTTTCTGATCATCCCTAAACATAGCCCTAGCCGGCATTGAAGATGACTGAAAAATCAGGCCCCAGGAAATGTGTAGCGAGCCCCTTTGGACCATCCAAAAGTGCCCCCAAAGGAAGGCTTTGGGTACAAGAGAACTCCCCAGGGGAGCCTTTACGCAGCCCCACATGCAACTGGACCCTCCGCGTTCGCTGTTTCCGAGCATCCCTAAACATAGCACAAGCCGGCATCGAAGATGACTGAAAAATCAGGCCCCAGGAAATTCGTTGCGAGCCCTTTTCGCCCATCCAAAAGTGCCCCCAAAGGAAGGCTTTGGGTAGAAGTGAACTCCCCAGGGGAGCCTTTACGCAGCCCCACATGCAACTGGACCCTCCGGGTTCGCTGTTTCCGAGCATCCCTAAACATAGCACAAGCCGGCATCGAAGACGACTGAAAAATCAGGCCCCAAGAAACGCGTTGCGAGCCCTTTTCACCCATCCAAAAGTGCCCCCAAAGGAAGGCTTTGGGTACAAGTGAACTCCCCAGGGGAGCCTTTACGCAGCCCCACATGCAACTGGACCCTCCGGGTTCGATTTTTCGAACAACCCTAAATATATCCCTAGCCGGCATGGGAGAAGACTGAAAACCCGGGCCCCAGAAAACGCGTTGCAAGCCCCTTTGGACCATCCAAAAGTTCCCCCAAAGGAAGGCTTTGGGTACAAGTGAACTCCCCAGGGGAGCCTTTACGCAGCCCCACATGCAACTGGACCCTCCAGTTTCGCTGTTTCTGAGCATCCCTAAACGTAGCCCTAGCCGTCATCGGAGACGAGTGAAAAATCAGGCCCCAGGAAATGCGTTGCAAGCCCCTTTGGACCATCCAAAAGTGCCCCCAAAGGAAGGCTTTGGGTACAAGAGAACTCCCCAGGGGAGCCTTTACGCAGCCCCACATGCAACTGGACCCTTCGGGTTCGCTGTTCCTGAGCAAACCTAAACGTAGCCCTAGCCGTCATAGGAGACGACTGAAAAATCAGGCCCCAGGAAATGCGTTGCGAGACCTTTTCGCCCATCCAAAAGTGCCCCCAAAGGAAGGCTTTGGGTACATCTGAAGTTCCCAGGGGAGCCTTTACGCAGCCCCACATGCAACTGGACCCTCCGGGTTCGATTTTTCGAACAACCCTAAATATATCACTGGCCGGCATCGAAGATGACTGAAAAATCAGGCCCCAAGAAATGCGTTGCGAGCCCTTTTCGCCCATCGAAAAGTGCCCCCAAAGGAAGGCTTTGGGTACAAGTGAACTCCCCAGGGGAGCCTTTACGCAGCGCCACATGCAACTGGACCCTTCGGGTTCGATTTTTCCGAGCAATCCTAAACATAACCCTAGCCGTCATGGGAGAAGACTGAAAACCCGGGCCCCAGAAAACGCGTTGCAAGCCCCTTTGGACCATCCAAAAGTGCCCCCAAAGGAAGGCTTTGGATACAAGTGAACTCCCCAGGGGAGCCTTTACGCAGCCCCACATGCAACTGGACCGTCCAGGTTCGATTTTTCGAACAACCCTAAATATATCCCTAGCCGGCATGGGAGAAGACTGAAAACCCGGGCCCCAGAAAACGCGTTGCAAGCCCCTTTGGACCATCCAAAAGTGTCACCAAAGGAAGGCTTTGGGTACAAGTGAACTCCCCAGGGGAGCCTTTACGCAGCCCCACATGCAACTGGACCCTCCGGTTTCGTTGTTTCTGATCATCCCTAAACATAGCCCTAGCCGGCATTGAAGATGACTGAAAAATCAGGCCCCAGGAAATGTGTAGCGAGCCCCTTTGGACCATCCAAAAGTGCCCCCAAAGGAAGGCTTTGGGTAGAAGTGAACTCCCCAGGGGAGCCTTTACGCAGCCCCACATGCAACTGGACCCTTCGGGTTCGCTGTTTCCGAGCATCCCTAAACATAGCACAAGCCGGCATCGAAGACGACTGAAAAATCAGGCCCCAAGAAACGCGTTGCGAGCCCTTTTCACCCATCCAAAAGTGCCCCCAAAGGAAGGCTTTGGGTACAAGTGAACTCCCCAGGGGAGCCTTTACGCAGCCCCACATGCAACTGGACCCTCCGGGTTCGATTTTTCGAACAACCCTAAATATATCCCTAGCCGGCATGGGAGAAGACTGAAAACCCGGGCCACAGAAAACGCGTTGCAAGCCCCTTTGGACCATCCAAAAGTTCCCCCAAAGGAAGGCTTTGGGTACAAGTGAACTCCCCAGGGGAGCCTTTACGCAGCCCCACATGCAACTGGACCCTCCAGTTTCGCTGTTTCTGAGCATCCCTAAACGTAGCCCTAGCCGTCATCGGAGACGAGTGAAAAATCAGGCCCCAGGAAATGCGTTGCAAGCCCCTTTGGACCATCCAAAAGTGCCCCCAAAGGAAGGCTTTGGGTACAAGAGAACTCCCCAGGGGAGCCTTTACGCAGCGCCACATGCAACTGGACCCTTCGGGTTCGATTTTTCCGAGCAATCCTAAACATAACCCTAGCCGTCATGGGAGAAGACTGAAAACCCGGGCCCCAGAAAACGCGTTGCAAGCCCCTTTGGACCATCCAAAAGTGCCCCCAAAGGAAGGCTTTGGATACAAGTGAACTCCCCAGGGGAGCCTTTACGCAGCCCCACATGCAACTGGACCGTCCAGGTTCGATTTTTCGAACAACCCTAAATATATCCCTAGCCGGCATGGGAGAAGACTGAAAACACGGGCCCCAGAAAACGCGTTGCAAGCCCCTTTGGACCATCCAAAAGTGTCACCAAAGGAAGGCTTTGGGTACAAGTGAACTCCCCAGGGGAGCCTTTACGCAGCCCCACATGCAACTGGACCCTCCGGTTTCGTTGTTTCTGATCATCCCTAAACATAGCCCTAGCCGGCATTGAAGATGACTGAAAAATCAGGCCCCAGGAAATGTGTAGCGAGCCCCTTTGGACCATCCAAAAGTGCCCCCAAAGGAAGGCTTTGGGTACAAGAGAACTCCCCAGGGGAGCCTTTACGCAGCCCCACATGCAACTGGACCCTCCGCGTTCGCTGTTTCCGAGCATCCCTAAACATAGCACAAGCCGGCATCGAAGATGACTGAAAAATCAGGCCCCAGGAAATTCGTTGCGAGCCCTTTTCGCCCATCCAAAAGTGCCCCCAAAGGAAGGCTTTGGGTAGAAGTGAACTCCCCAGGGGAGCCTTTACGCAGCCCCACATGCAACTGGACCCTCCGGGTTCGCTGTTTCCGAGCATCCCTAAACATAGCACAAGCCGGCATCGAAGACGAGTGAAAAATCAGGCCCCAGGAAATGCGTTGCAAGCCCCTTTGGACCATCCAAAAGTGCCCCCAAAGGAAGGCTTTGGGTACAAGAGAACTCCCCAGGGGAGCCTTTACGCAGCCCCACATGCAACTGGACCCTTCGGGTTCGCTGTTCCTGAGCAAACCTAAACGTAGCCCTAGCCTTCATAGGAGACGACTGAAAAATCAGGCCCCAGGAAATGCGTTGCGAGACCTTTTCGCCCATCCAAAAGTGCCCCCAAAGGAAGGCTTTGGGTAGAAGTGAACTCCCCAGGGGAGCCTTTACGCAGCCCCACATGCAACTGGACCCTCCGGGTTCGATTTTTCCGAGCAATCCTAAACATAACCCTAGCCGTCATGGGAGAAGACTGAAAACCCGGGCCCCAGAAAACGCGTTGCAAGCCCCTTTGGACCATCCAAAAGTGTCACCAAAGGAAGGCTTTGGGTACAAGAGAACTCCCCAGGGGAGCCTTTACGCAGCCCCACATGCAACCGGACCCTCCGCGTTCGCTGTTTCTGAGCATCCCTAAACATAACCCTAACCGGCATCGAAGGCGACTGAAAAATCAGGCCCCAGGAAATGCTTTGCAAGCCCCATTGGACCATCCAAAAGTGCCCCCAAAGGAAGGCTTTGGGTACATCTGAAGTTCCCAGGGGAGCCTTTACGCAGCCCCATATGCAACTGGACCCTCCGGGTTCGATTATTCCGAGCAACCCTAAATATATCACTAGCCGGCATCGAAGATGACTGAAAAATCAGGCCCCAAGAAATGCGTTGCGAGCCCTTTTCGCCCATCCAAAAGTGCCCCCAAAGGAAGGCTTTGGGTACAAGTGAACTCCCCAGGGGAGCCTTTACGCAGCGCCACATGCAACTGGACCCTTCGGGTTCGATTTTTCCGAGCAATCCTAAACATAACCCTAGCCGTCATGGGAGAAGACTGAAAACCCGGGCCCCAGAAAACGCGTTGCAAGCCCCTTTGGACCATCCAAAAGTGTTCCCAAAGGAAGGCTTTGGGTACAAGTGAACTCCCCAGGGGAGCCTTTACGCAGCCCCACATGCAACTGGACCCTCCGGGTTCGATTTTTCGAACAACCCTAAATATATCCCTAGCCGGCATGGGAGAAGACTGAAAACCCGGGCCACAGAAAACGCGTTGCAAGCCCCTTTGGACCATCCAAAAGTGTCACCAAAGGAAGGCTTTGGGTACAAGTGAACTCCCCAGGGGAGCCTTTACGCAGCCCCACATGCAACTGGACCCTCCAGTTTCGCTGTTTCTGAGCATCCCTAAACGTAGCCCTAGCCGTCATCGGAGACGAGTGAAAAATCAGGCCCCAGGAAATGCGTTGCGAGCCCCTTTGTACCATCCAAAAGTGCCTGCACAGGAAGGCTTTGGATACAAGTGAACTCCCCAGGGGAGCCTTTACGCAGCCCCACATGCAACTGGACCCTTCGGGTTCGCTGTTCCTGAGCAAACCTAAACGTAGCCCTAGCCGTCATAGGAGACGACTGAAAAATCAGGACCCAGGAAATGCGTTGCGAGACCTTTTCGCCCATCCAAAAGTGCCCCCAAAGGAAGGCTTTGGGTACAAGAGAACTCCCCAGGGGAGTCTTTACGCAGCGCCACATGCAACTGGACCCTTCGGGTTCGATTTTTCCGAGCAACCCTTAATATATCCCTAGCCGGCATGGGAGAAGACTGAAAACCCGGGCCCCAGAAAACGCGTTTCAAGCCCCTTTGGACCATCCAAAAGTGTCACCAAAGGAAGGCTTTGGGTACAAGAGAACTCCCCAGGGGAGCCTTTACGCAGCCCCACATGCAACCGGACCCTCCGCGTTCGCTGTTCCTGAGCAAACCTAAACGTAGCCCTAGCCGTCATCGAGGACGAGTGAAAAATCAGGCCCCAGGAAATGCGTTCCGAGGCCTTTTCGCCCATCCAAATGTGCCCCCAAAGGAAGGCTTTGGGTACAAGTGAACTCCCCAGGGGAGCCTTTACGCAGCGCCACATGCAACTGGACCCTTCGGGTTCGATTTTTCCGAGCAATCCTAAACATAACCCTAGCCGTCATGGGAGAAGACTGAAAACCCGGGCCCCAGAAAACGCGTTGCAAGCCCCTTTGGACCATCCAAAAGTGCCCCCAAAGGAAGGCTTTGGATACAAGTGAACTCCCCAGGGGAGCCTTTACGCAGCCCCACATGCAACTGGACCGTCCAGGTTCGATTTTTCGAACAACCCTAAATATATCCCTAGCCGGCATGGGAGAAGACTGAAAACCCGGGCCCCAGAAAACGCGTTTCAAGCCCCTTTGGACCATCCAAAAGTGTCACCAAAGGAAGGCTTTGGGTACAAGTGAACTCCCCAGGGGAGCCTTTACGCAGCCCCACATGCAACTGGACCCTCCGGTTTCGTTGTTTCTGATCATCCCTAAACATAGCCCTAGCCGGCATTGAAGATGACTGAAAAATCAGGCCCCAGGAAATGTGTAGCGAGCCCCTTTGGACCATCCAAAAGTGCCCCCAAAGGAAGGCTTTGGGTACAAGAGAACTCCCCAGGGGAGCCTTTACGCAGCCCCACATGCAACTGGACCCTCCGCGTTCGCTGTTTCCGAGCATCCCTAAACATAGCACAAGCCGGCATCGAAGATGACTGAAAAATCAGGCCCCAGGAAATTCGTTGCGAGCCCTTTTCGCCCATCCAAAAGTGCCCCCAAAGGAAGGCTTTGGGTAGAAGTGAACTCCCCAGGGGAGCCTTTACGCAGCCCCACATGCAACTGGACCCTCCGCGTTCGCTGTTTCCGAGCATCCCTAAACATAGCACAAGCCGGCATCGAAGACGACTGAAAAATCAGGCCCCAAGAAACGCGTTGCAAGCCCCTTTGGACCATCCAAAAGTGCCCCCAAAGGAAGGCTTTGGGTACAAGTGAACTCCCCAGGGGAGCCTTTACGCAGCCCCACATGCAACTTGACCCTCCGGGTTCGCTGTTTCCGAGCATCCCTAAACATAGCCCTAGCCGGCATCGATGACGACTGAAAAATCAGGCCCCAGGAAATGCGTTACGAGCCCTTTTCGCCCATCCAAAAGTGTCACCAAAGGAAGGCTTTGGGTACAAGTGAACTCCCCAGGGGAGCCTTTACGCAGCCCCACATGCAACTGGACCCTCCAGTTTCGCTGTTTCTGAGCATCCCTAAACGTAGCCCTAGCCGTCATCGGAGACGAGTGAAAAATCAGGCCCCAGGAAATGCGTTGCGAGCCCCTTTGTACCATCCAAAAGTGCCTGCACAGGAAGGCTTTGGATACAAGTGAACTCCCCAGGGGAGCCTTTACGCAGCCCCACATGCAACTGGACCCTTCGGGTTCGCTGTTCCTGAGCAAACCTAAACGTAGCCCTAGCCGTCATAGGAGACGACTGAAAAATCAGGACCCAGGAAATGCGTTGCGAGACCTTTTCGCCCATCCAAAAGTGCCCCCAAAGGAAGGCTTTGGGTACAAGAGAACTCCCCAGGGGAGTCTTTACGCAGCGCCACATGCAACTGGACCCTTCGGGTTCGATTTTTCCGAGCAACCCTTAATATATCCCTAGCCGGCATGGGAGAAGACTGAAAACCCGGGCCCCAGAAAACGCGTTTCAAGCCCCTTTGGACCATCCAAAAGTGTCACCAAAGGAAGGCTTTGGGTACAAGAGAACTCCCCAGGGGAGCCTTTACGCAGCCCCACATGCAACCGGACCCTCCGCGTTCGCTGTTCCTGAGCAAACCTAAACGTAGCCCTAGCCGTCATCGGAGACGAGTGAAAAATCAGGCCCCAGGAAATGCGTTCCGAGGCCTTTTCGCCCATCCAAATGTGCCCCCAAAGGAAGGCTTTGGGTACAAGTGAACTCCCCAGGGGAGCCTTTACGCAGCGCCACATGCAACTGGACCCTTCGGGTTCGATTTTTCCGAGCAATCCTAAACATAACCCTAGCCGTCATGGGAGAAGACTGAAAACCCGGGCCCCAGAAAACGCGTTGCAAGCCCCTTTGGACCATCCAAAAGTGCCCCCAAAGGAAGGCTTTGGATACAAGTGAACTCCCCAGGGGAGCCTTTACGCAGCCCCACATGCAACTGGACCGTCCAGGTTCGATTTTTCGAACAACCCTAAATATATCCCTAGCCGGCATGGGAGAAGACTGAAAACCCGGGCCCCAGAAAACGCGTTTCAAGCCCCTTTGGACCATCCAAAAGTGTCACCAAAGGAAGGCTTTGGGTACAAGTGAACTCCCCAGGGGAGCCTTTACGCAGCCCCACATGCAACTGGACCCTCCGGTTTCGTTGTTTCTGATCATCCCTAAACATAGCCCTAGCCGGCATTGAAGATGACTGAAAAATCAGGCCCCAGGAAATGTGTAGCGAGCCCCTTTGGACCATCCAAAAGTGCCCCCAAAGGAAGGCTTTGGGTACAAGAGAACTCCCCAGGGGAGCCTTTACGCAGCCCCACATGCAACTGGACCCTCCGCGTTCGCTGTTTCCGAGCATCCCTAAACATAGCACAAGCCGGCATCGAAGATGACTGAAAAATCAGGCCCCAGGAAATTCGTTGCGAGCCCTTTTCGCCCATCAAAAGTGCCCCCAAAGGAAGGCTTTGGGTAGAAGTGAACTCCCCAGGGGAGCCTTTACGCAGCCCCACATGCAACTGGACCCTCCGCGTTCGCTGTTTCCGAGCATCCCTAAACATAGCACAAGCCGGCATCGAAGACGACTGAAAAATCAGGCCCCAAGAAACGCGTTGCGAGCCCTTTTCACCCATCCAAAAGTGCCCCCAAAGGAAGGCTTTGGGTACAAGTGAACTCCCCAGGGGAGCCTTTACGCAGCCCCACATGCAACTGGACCCTCCGGGTTCGATTTTTCGAACAACCCTAAATATATCCCTAGCCGGCATGGGAGAAGACTGAAAACCCGGGCCCCAGAAAACGCGTTGCAAGCCCCTTTGGACCATCCAAAAGTGTCACCAAAGGAAGGCTTTGGGTACAAGTGAACTCCCCAGGGGAGCCTTTACGCAGCCCCACATGCAACTGGACCCTCCAGTTTCGCTGTTTCTGAGCATCCCTAAACGTAGCCCTAGCCGTCATCGGAGACGAGTGAAAAATCAGGCCCCAGGAAATGCGTTGCAAGCCCCTTTGGACCATCCAAAAGTGCCCCCAAAGGAAGGCTTTGGGTACAAGAGAACTCCCCAGGGGAGCCTTTACGCAGCCCCACATGCAACTGGACCCTTCGGGTTCGCTGTTCCTGAGCAAATCTAAACGTAGCCCTAGCCGTCATAGGAGACGACTGAAAAATCAGGCCCCAGGAAATGCGTTGCAAGCCCCTTTGGACCATCCAAAAGTGCCCCCAAAGGAAGGCTTTGGGTAGAAGTGAACTCCCCAGGGGAGCCTTTACGCAGCCCCACATGCAACTGGACCCTCCAGTTTCGCTGTTTCTGAGCATCCCTAAACGTAGCCCTAGCCGTCATCGGAGACGACTGAAAAATCAGGCCCCAGGAAATGCGTTGCGAGACCTTTTCGCCCATCCAAAAGTGCCCCCAAAGGAAGGCTTTGGGTAGAAGTGAACTCCCCAGGGGAGCCTTTACGCAGCCCCACATGCAACTGGACCCTCCGGGTTCGATTTTTCCGAGCAATCCTAAACATAACCCTAGCCGTCATGGGAGAAGACTGAAAACCCGGGCCCCAGAAAACGCGTTGCAAGCCCCTTTGGACCATCCAAAAGTGTCACCAAAGGAAGGCTTTGGGTACAAGAGAACTCCCCAGGGGAGCCTTTACGCAGCCCCACATGCAACCGGACCCTCCGCGTTCGCTGTTTCTGAGCATCCCTAAACATAACCCTAACCGGCATCGAAGGCGACTGAAAAATCAGGCCCCAGGAAATGCTTTGCAAGCCCCATTGGACCATCCAAAAGTGCCCCCAAAGGAAGGCTTTGGGTACATCTGAAGTTCCCAGGGGAGCCTTTACGCAGCCCCATATGCAACTGGACCCTCCGGGTTCGATTATTCCGAGCAACCCTAAATATATCACTAGCCGGCATCGAAGATGACTGAAAAATCAGGCCCCAAGAAATGCGTTGTGAGCCCTTTTCGCCCATCCAAAAGTGCCCCCAAAGGAAGGCTTTGGGTACAAGTGAACTCCCCAGGGGAGCCTTTACGCAGCGCCACATGCAACTGGACCCTTCGGGTTCGATTTTTCCGAGCAATCCTAAACATAACCCTAGCCGTCATGGGAGAAGACTGAAAACCCGGGCCCCAGAAAACGCGTTGCAAGCCCCTTTGGACCATCCAAAAGTGCCCCCAAAGGAAGGCTTTGGGTACAAGTGAACTCCCCAGGGGAGCCTTTACGCAGCCCCACATGCAACTGGACCCTCCGGGTTCGATTTTTCGAACAACCCTAAATATATCCCTAGCCGGCATGGGAGAAGACTGAAAACCCGGGCCACAGAAAACGCGTTGCAAGCCCCTTTGGACCATCCAAAAGTGTCACCAAAGGAAGGCTTTGGGTACAAGTGAACTCCCCAGGGGAGCCTTTACGCAGCCCCACATGCAACTGGACCCTCCAGTTTCGCTGTTTCTGAGCATCCCTAAACGTAGCCCTAGCCGTCATCGGAGACGAGTGAAAAATCAGGCCCCAGGAAATGCGTTGCAAGCCCCTTTGGACCATCCAAAAGTGCCCCCAAAGGAAGGCTTTGGGTACAAGAGAACTCCCCAGGGGAGCCTTTACGCAGCCCCACATGCAACTGGACCCTTCGGGTTCGCTGTTCCTGAGCAAACCTAAACATAGCCCTAGCCGTCATAGGAGACGACTGAAAAATCAGGCCCCAGGAAATGCGTTGCGAGACCTTTTCGCCCATCCAAAAGTGCCCCCAAAGGAAGGCTTTGGGTACAAGAGAACTCCCCAGGGGAGTCTTTACGCAGCGCCACATGCAACTGGACCCTTCGGGTTCGATTTTTCCGAGCAACCCTTAATATATCCCTAGCCGGCATGGGAGAAGACTGAAAACCCGGGCCCCAGAAAACGCGTTGCAAGCCCCTTTGGACCATCCAAAAGTGTCACCAAAGGAAGGCTTTGGGTACAAGAGAACTCCCCAGGGGAGCCTTTACGCAGCCCCACATGCAACCGGACCCTCCGCGTTCGCTGTTCCTGAGCAAACCTAAACGTAGCCCTAGCCGTCATCGGAGACGAGTGAAAAATCAGGCCCCAGGAAATGCGTTCCGAGGCCTTTTCGCCCATCCAAATGTGCCCCCAAAGGAAGGCTTTGGGTACAAGTGAACTCCCCAGCGGAGCCTTTACGCAGCGCCACATGCAACTGGACCCTTCGGGTTCGATTTTTCCGAGCAATCCTAAACATAACCCTAGCCGTCATGGGAGAAGACTGAAAACCCGGGCCCCAGAAAACGCGTTGCAAGCCCCTTTGGACCATCCAAAAGTGCCCCCAAAGGAAGGCTTTGGGTACAAGTGAACTCCCCAGGGGAGCCTTTACGCAGCCCCACATGCAACTGGACCGTCCAGGTTCGATTTTTCGAACAACCCTAAATATATCCCTAGCCGGCATGGGAGAAGACTGAAAACCCGGGCCCCAGAAAACGCGTTGCAAGCCCCTTTGGACCATCCAAAAGTGTCACCAAAGGAAGGCTTTGGGTACAAGTGAACTCCCCAGGGGAGCCTTTACGCAGCCCCACATGCAACTGGACCCTCCGGTTTCGTTGTTTCTGATCATCCCTAAACATAGCCCTAGCCGGCATTGAAGATGACTGAAAAATCAGGCCCCAGGAAATGTGTAGCGAGCCCCTTTGGACCATCCAAAAGTGCCCCCAAAGGAAGGCTTTGGGTACAAGAGAACTCCCCAGGGGAGCCTTTACGCAGCCCCACATGCAACTGGACCCTCCGCGTTCGCTGTTTCCGAGCATCCCTAAACATAGCACAAGCCGGCATCGAAGATGACTGAAAAATCAGGCCCCAGGAAATTCGTTGCGAGCCCTTTTCGCCCATCCAAAAGTGCCCCCAAAGGAAGGCTTTGGGTACAAGTGAACTCCCCAGGGGAGCCTTTACGCAGCCCCACATGCAACTGGACCCTCCGGGTTCGATTTTTCGAACAACCCTAAATATATCCCTAGCCGGCATGGGAGAAGACTGAAAACCCGGGCCACAGAAAACGCGTTGCAAGCCCCTTTGGACCATCCAAAAGTGCCCCCAAAGGAAGGCTTTGGATACAAGTGAACTCCCCAGGGGAGCCTTTACGCAGCCCCACATGCAACTGGACCCTCCAGTTTCGCTGTTTCTGAGCATCCCTAAACGTAGCCCTAGCCGTCATCGGAGACGAGTGAAAAATCAGGCCCCAGGAAATGCGTTGCAAGCCCCTTTGGACCATCCAAAAGTGCCCCCAAAGGAAGGCTTTGGGTACAAGAGAACTCCCCAGGGGAGCCTTTACGCAGCCCCACATGCAACTGGACCCTTCGGGTTCGCTGTTCCTGAGCAAACCTAAACGTAGCCCTAGCCGTCATAGGAGACGACTGAAAAATCAGGCCCCAGGAAATGCGTTGCGAGACCTTTTCGCCCATCCAAAAGTGCCCCCAAAGGAAGGCTTTGGGTAGAAGTGAACTCCCCAGGGGAGCCTTTACGCAGCCCCACATGCAACTGGACCCTCCGGGTTCGATTTTTCCGAGCAATCCTAAACATAACCCTAGCCGTCATGGGAGAAGACTGAAAACCCGGGCCCCAGAAAACGCGTTGCAAGCCCCTTTGGACCATCCAAAAGTGTCACCAAAGGAAGGCTTTGGGTACAAGAGAACTCCCCAGGGGAGCCTTTACGCAGCCCCACATGCAACCGGACCCTCCGCGTTCGCTGTTTCTGAGCATCCCTAAACATAACCCTAACCGGCATCGAAGGCGACTGAAAAATCAGGCCCCAGGAAATGCTTTGCAAGCCCCATTGGACCATCCAAAAGTGCCCCCAAAGGAAGGCTTTGGGTACATCTGAAGTTCCCAGGGGAGCCTTTACGCAGCCCCATATGCAACTGGACCCTCCGGGTTCGATTATTCCGAGCAACCCTAAATATATCACTAGCCGGCATCGAAGATGACTGAAAAATCAGGCCCCAAGAAATGCGTTGCGAGCCCTTTTCGCCCATCCAAAAGTGCCCCCAAAGGAAGGCTTTGGGTACAAGTGAACTCCCCAGGGGAGCCTTTACGCAGCGCCACATGCAACTGGACCCTTCGGGTTCGATTTTTCCGAGCAATCCTAAACATAACCCTAGCCGTCATGGTAGAAGACTGAAAACCCGGGCCCCAAAAAACGCGTTGCAAGCCCCTTTGGACCATCCAAAAGTGCCCCCAAAGGAAGGCTTTGGGTACAAGTGAACTCCCCAGGGGAGCCTTTACGCAGCCCCACATGCAACTGGACCCTCCGGGTTCGATTTTTCGAACAACCCTAAATATATCCCTAGCCGGCATGGGAGAAGACTGAAAACCCGGGCCACAGAAAACGCGTTTCAAGCCCCTTTGGACCATCCAAAAGTGTCACCAAATGAAGGCTTTGGGTACAAGTGAACTCCCCAGGGGAGCCTTTACGCAGCCCCACATGCAACTGGACCCTCCAGTTTCGCTGTTTCTGAGCATCCCTAAACGTAGCCCTAGCCGTCATCGGAGACGAGTGAAAAATCAGGCCCCAGGAAATGCGTTGCAAGCCCCTTTGGACCATCCAAAAGTGCCCCCAAAGGAAGGCTTTGGGTACAAGAGAACTCCCCAGGGGAGCCTTTACGCAGCCCCACATGCAACTGGACCCTTCGGGTTCGCTGTTCCTGAGCAAACCTAAACGTAGCCCTAGCCGTCATAGGAGACGACTGAAAAATCAGGCCCCAGGAAATGCGTTGCGAGACCTTTTCGCCCATCCAAAAGTGCCCCCAAAGGAAGGCTTTGGGTAGAAGTGAACTCCCCAGGGGAGCCTTTACGCAGCCCCACATGCAACTGGACCCTCCGGGTTCGATTTTTCCGAGCAATCCTAAACATAACCCTAGCCGTCATGGGAGAAGACTGAAAACCCGGGCCCCAGAAAACGCGTTGCAAGCCCCTTTGGACCATCCAAAAGTGTCACCAAAGGAAGGCTTTGGGTACAAGAGAACTCCCCAGGGGAGCCTTTACGCAGCCCCACATGCAACCGGACCCTCCGCGTTCGCTGTTTCTGAGCATCCCTAAACATAACCCTAACCGGCATCGAAGGCGACTGAAAAATCAGGCCCCAGGAAATGCTTTGCAAGCCCCATTGGACCATCCAAAAGTGCCCCCAAAGGAAGGCTTTGGGTACATCTGAAGTTCCCAGGGGAGCCTTTACGCAGCCCCATATGCAACTGGACCCTCCGGGTTCGATTATTCCGAGCAACCCTAAATATATCACTAGCCGGCATCGAAGATGACTGAAAAATCAGGCCCCAAGAAATGCGTTGCGAGCCCTTTTCGCCCATCCAAAAGTGCCCCCAAAGGAAGGCTTTGGGTAGAAGTGAACTCCCCAGGGGAGCCTTTACGCAGCCCCACATGCAACTGGACCCTCCGCGTTCGCTGTTTCCGAGCATCCCTAAACATAGCACAAGCCGGCATCGAAGATGACTGAAAAATCAGGCCCCAGGAAATTCGTTGCGAGCCCTTTTCGCCCATCCAAAAGTGCCCCCAAAGGAAGGCTTTGGGTACAAGTGAACTCCCCAGGGGAGCCTTTACGCAGCCCCACATGCAACTGGACCCTCCGGGTTCGCTGTTTCCGAGCATCCCTAAACATAGCACAAGCCGGCATCGAAGACGACTGAAAAATCAGGCCCCAAGAAACGCGTTGCGAGCCCTTTTCACCCATCCAAAAGTGCCCCCAAAGGAAGGCTTTGGGTACAAGTGAACTCCCCAGGGGAGCCTTTACGCAGCCCCACATGCAACTGGACCCTCCGGGTTCGATTTTTCGAACAACCCTAAATATATCCCTAGCCGGCATGGGAGAAGACTGAAAACCCGGGCCACAGAAAACGCGTTGCAAGCCCCTTTGGACCATCCAAAAGTTCCCCCAAAGGAAGGCTTTGGGTACAAGTGAACTCCCCAGGGGAGCCTTTACGCAGCCCCACATGCAACTGGACCCTCCAGTTTCGCTGTTTCTGAGCATCCCTAAACGTAGCCCTAGCCGTCATCGGAGACGAGTGAAAAATCAGGCCCCAGGAAATGCGTTGCAAGCCCCTTTGGACCATCCAAAAGTGTCACCAAAGGAAGGCTTTGGGTAGAAGTGAACTCCCCAGGGGAGCCTTTACGCAGCCCCACATGCAACTGGACCCTCCGGGTTCGATTTTTCCGAGCAATCCTAAACATAACCCTAGCCGTCATGGGAGAAGACTGAAAACCCGGGCCCCAGAAAACGCGTTGCAAGCCCCTTTGGACCATCCAAAAGTGTCACCAAAGGAAGGCTTTGGGTACAAGAGAACTCCCCAGGGGAGCCTTTACGCAGCCCCACATGCAACTGGACCCTCCGTGTTCGCTGTTTCAGAGCATCCCTAAACATAGCCCTAGCCGGCATGGAAGACGACTGAAAAATCAGGCCCCAGGAAATGCGTTGCGAGCCCCTTTGGACCATCCAAAAGTGCCCCCAAAGGAAGGCTTTGGGTACATCTGAAGTTCCCAGGGGAGCCTTTACGCAGCCCCACATGCAACTGGACCCTCCGGGTTCGCTGTTCCTGAGCAAACCTAAACGTAGCCCTAGCCGGCTTTGAAGACGAGTGAAAAATCAGGCCCCAAGAAATGCGTTGCGAGCCCTTTTCGCCCATCCAAAAGTGCCCCCAAAGGAAGGCTTTGGGTACAAGAGAACTCCCCAGGGGAGCCTTTACGCAGCCCCACATGCAACTGGACCCTCCGGGTTCGTTGTTTCTGAGCATCCCTAAACATATCCCTAGCCGGCATTGAAGACGACTGAAAAATCAGGCCCCAGGAAATGTGTAGCGAGCCCCTTTGGACCATCCAAAAGTGCCCCCAAAGGAAGGCTTTGGGTACAAGAGAACTCCCCAGGGGAGCCTTTACGCAGCCCCACATGCAACTGGACCCTCCGCGTTCGCTGTTTCCGAGCATCCCTAAACATAGCAAAAGCCGGCATCGAAGATGACTGAAAAATCAGGCCCCAGGAAATGCGTTGCGAGCCCTTTTCGCCCATCCAAAAGTGCCCCCAAAGGAAGGCTTTGGGTACAAGAGAACTCCCCAGGGGAGCCTTTACGCAGCCCTACATGCAACTGGACCCTCCGGGTTCGATTTTTCCGAGCAATCCTAAACATAACCCTAGCCGTCATGGGAGAAGACTGAAAACCCGGGCCCCAGAAAACGCGTTGCAAGCCCCTTTGGACCATCCAAAAGTGTCACCAAAGGAAGGCTTTGGGTACAAGAGAACTCCCCAGGGGAGCCTTTACGCAGCCCCACATGCAACTGGACCCTCCGTGTTCGCTGTTTCAGAGCATCCCTAAACATAGCCCTAGCCGGCATGGAAGGCGACTGAAAAATCAGGCCCCAGGAAATGCGTTGC
This sequence comes from Anas acuta, assembly GCF_963932015.1. Lineage (NCBI taxonomy): Eukaryota > Metazoa > Chordata > Aves > Anseriformes > Anatidae > Anas > Anas acuta. The sequence goes on along the minus strand of NW_027076271.1, from coordinate 57,613 downwards.
GAGCCCCTTTGGACCATCCAAAAGTGCCCCCGAAGGAAGGCTTTGGGTACATCTGAAGTTCCCAGGGGAGCCTTTACGTAGCCCCACATGCAACTGGACCCTCCGGGTTCGCTGTTCCTGAGAAAACCTAAACGTAGCCCTACCCGGTTTGAAGACGAGTGAAAAATCAGGCCCCAAGAAATGCGTTGCGAGCCCTTTTCGCCCATCCAAAAGTGCCCCCAAAGGAAGGCTTTGGGTACAAGAGAACTCCCCAGGGGAGCCTTTACGCAGCCCCACATGCAACTGGACCCTCCGGGTTCGTTGTTTCTGAGCATCCCTAAACATATCCCTAGCCGGCATTGAAGACGACTGAAAAATCAGGCCCCAGGAAATGTGTAGCGAGCCCCTTTGGACCATCCAAAAGTGCCCCCAAAGGAAGGCTTTGGGTACAAGAGAACTCCCCAGGGGAGCCTTTACGCAGCCCCACATGCAACTGGACCCTCCGCGTTCGCTGTTTCCGAGCATCCCTAAACATAGCACAAGCCGGCATCGAAGATGACTGAAAAATCAGGCCCCAGGAAATGCGTTGCGAGCCTTTTTCGCCCATCCAAAAGTGCCCCCAAAGGAAGGCTTTGGGTACAAGAGAACTCCCCAGGGGAGCCTTTACGCAGCCCCACATGCAACTGGACCCTCCGGGTTCGCTGTTTCCGAGCATCACTAAACATAGCACAAGCCGGCATCGAAGACGACTGAAAAATCAGGCCCGAAGAAACGCGTTGCGAGCCCTTTTCACCCATCCAAAAGTGCCCCCAAAGGAAGGCTTTGGGTACAAGTGAACTCCCCAGGGGAGCCTTTACACAGCCCCACATGCAACTGGACCCTCCGGGTTCGATTTTTCGAACAACCCTAAATATATCCCTAGCCGGCATGGGAGAAGACTGAAAACCCGGGCCCCAGAAAACGCGTTGCAAGCCCCTTTGGACCATCCAAAAGTGTCACCAAAGGAAGGCTTTGGGTACAAGTGAACTCCCCAGGGGAGCCTTTACGCAGCCCCACATGCAACTGGACCCTCCAGTTTCGCTGTTTCTGAGCATCCCTAAACGTAGTCAGCCGTCATCGGAGACGAGAGAAAAATCAGGCCCCAGGAAATGCGTTGCAAGCCCCTTTGGACCATCCAAAAGTGTCACCAAAGGAAGGCTTTGGGTACAAGAGAACTCCCCAGGGGAGCCTTTACGCAGCCCCACATGCAACCGGACCCTCCGCGTTCGCTGTTCCTGAGCAAACCTAAACGTAGCCCTAGCCGTCATCGGAGACGACTGAAAAATCAGGCCCCAGGAAATGCGTTCCGAGGCCTTTTCTCCCATCCAAAAGTGCCCCCAAAGGAAGGCTTTGGGTACAAGTGAACTCCCCAGGGGAGCCTTTACGCAGCCCCACATGCAACTGGACCCTCCGGGTTCGATTTTTCCGAGCAACCCTAAACATAACCCTTGCCGGCATGGAAGAAGACTGAAAACCCGGGCCACAGAAAATGCGTTGCAAGCCCCTTTGGACCATCCAAAAGTGCCCCCAAAGGAAGGCTTTGGGTACAAGTGAACTCCCCAGGGGAGCCTTTAAGCAGCCCCACATGCAACTGGAACCTCCGGGATCGCTGTTCCTGAGCAAACCTAAACGTAGCCCTAGCCGTCATCGGAGACGAGTGAAAAATCAGGCCCCAGGAAATGCGTTGCGAGCCCCTTTGGACCATCCAAAAGTGCCCCCAAAGGAATGCTTTGGATACAAGTGAACTCCCCAGGGGAGCCTTTACGCAGCCCCACATGCAACTGGACCCTCCGGGTTCGCTGTTCCTGAGCAAACCTAAACGTAGCCCTAGCCGTCATCGGAGACGACTGAAAAATCAGGCACAAGGAAATGCGTTCCGAGGCCTTTTTGCCCATCCAAAAGTGCCCCCAAAGGAAGGCTTTGGGTACAAGTGAACTCCCCAGGGGAGCCTTTACGCAGCCCCACATGCAACTGGACCCTCCGGTTTCGCTGTTTCTGAGCATCCCTAAATATATCCCTAGCCGGCATAGGAGAAGACTGAAAACCCGGGCCCCAGAAAATGCGTTGCAAGCCCCTTTGGACCATCCAAAAGTGTCACCAAAGGAAGGCTTTGGGTACAAGAGAACTCCCCAGGGGAGCCTTTACGCAGCCCCACATGCAACTGGACCCTCCGGGTTCGCTGTTTCAGAGCATCCCTAAACATAGCCCTAGACGGCATGGAAGACGACTGAAAAATCAGGCCCCAGGAAATGCGTTGCGAGCCCCATTGGACCATCCAAAAGTGCCCCCAAAGGAAGGCTTTGGGTACATCTGAAGTGCCCAGGGGAGCCTTTACGCAGCCCCACATGCAACTGGATCCTCCGGGTTCGCTGTTTCAGAGCATCCCTAAACCTAGCCCTAACCGGCATCGAAGACGACTGAAAAATCAGGCCCCAGGAAATGCGTTGCAAGCCCCATTGGACCATCCAAAATTGCCCCCAAAGGAAGGCTTTGGGTAGAAGTGAACTCCCCAGGGGAGCCTTTACGCAGCCCCACATGCAACTGGACCCTCCGGGTTCGATTTTTCCGAGCAATCCTAAACATAACCCTAGCCGTCATGGGAGAAGACTGAAAACCCGGGCCCCAGAAAACGCGTTGCAAGCCCCTTTGGACCATCCAAAAGTGTCACCAAAGGAAGGCTTTGGGTACAAGAGAACTCCCCAGGGGAGCCTTTACGCAGCCCCACATGCAACCGGACCCTCCGCGTTCGCTGTTTCTGAGCATCCCTAAACATAACCCTAACCGGCATCGAAGGCGACTGAAAAATCAGGCCCCAGGAAATGCTTTGCAAGCCCCATTGGACCATCCAAAAGTGCCCCCAAAGGAAGGCTTTGGGTACATCTGAAGTTCCCAGGGGAGCCTTTACGCAGCCCCATATGCAACTGGACCCTCCGGGTTCGATTATTCCGAGCAACCCTAAATATATCACTAGCCGGCATCGAAGATGACTGAAAAATCAGGCCCCAAGAAATGCGTTGCGAGCCCTTTTCGCCCATCCAAAAGTGCCCCCAAAGGAAGGCTTTGGGTAGAAGTGAACTCCCCAGGGGAGCCTTTACGCAGCCCCACATGCAACTGGACCCTCCGCGTTCGCTGTTTCCGAGCATCCCTAAACATAGCACAAGCCGGCATCGAAGATGACTGAAAAATCAGGCCCCAGGAAATTCGTTGCGAGCCCTTTTCGCCCATCCAAAAGTGCCCCCAAAGGAAGGCTTTGGGTACAAGTGAACTCCCCAGGGGAGCCTTTACGCAGCCCCACATGCAACTGGACCCTCCGGGTTCGCTGTTTCCGAGCATCCCTAAACATAGCACAAGCCGGCATCGAAGACGACTGAAAAATCAGGCCCCAAGAAACGCGTTGCGAGCCCTTTTCACCCATCCAAAAGTGCCCCCAAAGGAAGGCTTTGGGTACAAGTGAACTCCCCAGGGGAGCCTTTACGCAGCCCCACATGCAACTGGACCCTCCGGGTTCGATTTTTCGAACAACCCTAAATATATCCCTAGCCGGCATGGGAGAAGACTGAAAACCCGGGCCACAGAAAACGCGTTGCAAGCCCCTTTGGACCATCCAAAAGTTCCCCCAAAGGAAGGCTTTGGGTACAAGTGAACTCCCCAGGGGAGCCTTTACGCAGCCCCACATGCAACTGGACCCTCCAGTTTCGCTGTTTCTGAGCATCCCTAAACGTAGCCCTAGCCGTCATCGGAGACGAGTGAAAAATCAGGCCCCAGGAAATGCGTTGCAAGCCCCTTTGGACCATCCAAAAGTGTCACCAAAGGAAGGCTTTGGGTAGAAGTGAACTCCCCAGGGGAGCCTTTACGCAGCCCCACATGCAACTGGACCCTCCGGGTTCGATTTTTCCGAGCAATCCTAAACATAACCCTAGCCGTCATGGGAGAAGACTGAAAACCCGGGCCCCAGAAAACGCGTTGCAAGCCCCTTTGGACCATCCAAAAGTGTCACCAAAGGAAGGCTTTGGGTACAAGAGAACTCCCCAGGGGAGCCTTTACGCAGCCCCACATGCAACTGGACCCTCCGTGTTCGCTGTTTCAGAGCATCCCTAAACATAGCCCTAGCCGGCATGGAAGACGACTGAAAAATCAGGCCCCAGGAAATGCGTTGCGAGCCCCTTTGGACCATCCAAAAGTGCCCCCAAAGGAAGGCTTTGGGTACATCTGAAGTTCCCAGGGGAGCCTTTACGCAGCCCCACATGCAACTGGACCCTCCGGGTTCGCTGTTCCTGAGCAAACCTAAACGTAGCCCTAGCCGGCTTTGAAGACGAGTGAAAAATCAGGCCCCAAGAAATGCGTTGCGAGCCCTTTTCGCCCATCCAAAAGTGCCCCCAAAGGAAGGCTTTGGGTACAAGAGAACTCCCCAGGGGAGCCTTTACGCAGCCCCACATGCAACTGGACCCTCCGGGTTCGTTGTTTCTGAGCATCCCTAAACATATCCCTAGCCGGCATTGAAGACGACTGAAAAATCAGGCCCCAGGAAATGTGTAGCGAGCCCCTTTGGACCATCCAAAAGTGCCCCCAAAGGAAGGCTTTGGGTACAAGAGAACTCCCCAGGGGAGCCTTTACGCAGCCCCACATGCAACTGGACCCTCCGCGTTCGCTGTTTCCGAGCATCCCTAAACATAGCAAAAGCCGGCATCGAAGATGACTGAAAAATCAGGCCCCAGGAAATGCGTTGCGAGCCCTTTTCGCCCATCCAAAAGTGCCCCCAAAGGAAGGCTTTGGGTACAAGAGAACTCCCCAGGGGAGCCTTTACGCAGCCCTACATGCAACTGGACCCTCCGGGTTCGATTTTTCCGAGCAATCCTAAACATAACCCTAGCCGTCATGGGAGAAGACTGAAAACCCGGGCCCCAGAAAACGCGTTGCAAGCCCCTTTGGACCATCCAAAAGTGTCACCAAAGGAAGGCTTTGGGTACAAGAGAACTCCCCAGGGGAGCCTTTACGCAGCCCCACATGCAACTGGACCCTCCGTGTTCGCTGTTTCAGAGCATCCCTAAACATAGCCCTAGCCGGCATGGAAGACGACTGAAAAATCAGGCCCCAGGAAATGCGTTGCGAGCCCCTTTGGACCATCCAAAAGTGCCCCCGAAGGAAGGCTTTGGGTACATCTGAAGTTCCCAGGGGAGCCTTTACGCAGCCCCACATGCAACTGGACCCTCCGGGTTCGCTGTTCCTGAGAAAACCTAAACGTAGCCCTACCCGGTTTGAAGACGAGTGAAAAATCAGGCCCCAAGAAATGCGTTGCGAGCCCTTTTCGCCCATCCAAAAGTGCCCCCAAAGGAAGGCTTTGGGTACAAGAGAACTCCCCAGGGGAGCCTTTACGCAGCCCCACATGCAACTGGACCCTCCGGGTTCGTTGTTTCTGAGCATCCCTAAACATATCCCTAGCCGGCATTGAAGACGACTGAAAAATCAGGCCCCAGGAAATGTGTAGCGAGCCCCTTTGGACCATCCAAAAGTGCCCCCAAAGGAAGGCTTTGGGTACAAGAGAACTCCCCAGGGGAGCCTTTACGCAGCCCCACATGCAACTGGACCCTCCGCGTTCGCTGTTTCCGAGCATCCCTAAACATAGCACAAGCCGGCATCGAAGATGACTGAAAAATCAGGCCCCAGGAAATTCGTTGCGAGCCCTTTTCGCCCATCCAAAAGTGCCCCCAAAGGAAGGCTTTGGGTACAAGAGAACTCCCCAGGGGAGCCTTTACGCAGCCCCACATGCAACTGGACCCTCCGGGTTCGCTGTTTCCGAGCATCACTAAACATAGCACAAGCCGGCATCGAAGACGACTGAAAAATCAGGCCCGAAGAAACGCGTTGCGAGCCCTTTTCACCCATCCAAAAGTGCCCCCAAAGGAAGGCTTTGGGTACAAGTGAACTCCCCAGGGGAGCCTTTACACAGCCCCACATGCAACTGGACCCTCCGGGTTCGATTTTTCGAACAACCCTAAATATATCCCTAGCCGGCATGGGAGAAGACTGAAAACCCGGGCCCCAGAAAACGCGTTGCAAGCCCCTTTGGACCATCCAAAAGTGTCACCAAAGGAAGGCTTTGGGTACAAGTGAACTCCCCAGGGGAGCCTTTACGCAGCCCCACATGCAACTGGACCCTCCAGTTTCGCTGTTTCTGAGCATCCCTAAACGTAGTCAGCCGTCATCGGAGACGAGAGAAAAATCAGGCCCCAGGAAATGCGTTGCAAGCCCCTTTGGACCATCCAAAAGTGTCACCAAAGGAAGGCTTTGGGTACAAGAGAACTCCCCAGGGGAGCCTTTACGCAGCCCCACATGCAACCGGACCCTCCGCGTTCGCTGTTCCTGAGCAAACCTAAACGTAGCCCTAGCCGTCATCGGAGACGACTGAAAAATCAGGCCCCAGGAAATGCGTTCCGAGGCCTTTTCTCCCATCCAAAAGTGCCCCCAAAGGAAGGCTTTGGGTACAAGTGAACTCCCCAGGGGAGCCTTTACGCAGCCCCACATGCAACTGGACCCTCCGGGTTCGATTTTTCCGAGCAACCCTAAACATAACCCTTGCCGGCATGGAAGAAGACTGAAAACCCGGGCCACAGAAAATGCGTTGCAAGCCCCTTTGGACCATCCAAAAGTGCCCCCAAAGGAAGGCTTTGGGTACAAGTGAACTCCCCAGGGGAGCCTTTAAGCAGCCCCACATGCAACTGGAACCTCCGGGATCGCTGTTCCTGAGCAAACCTAAACGTAGCCCTAGCCGTCATCGGAGACGAGTGAAAAATCAGGCCCCAGGAAATGCGTTGCGAGCCCCTTTGGACCATCCAAAAGTGCCCCCAAAGGAATGCTTTGGATACAAGTGAACTCCCCAGGGGAGCCTTTACGCAGCCCCACATGCAACTGGACCCTCCGGGTTCGCTGTTCCTGAGCAAACCTAAACGTAGCCCTAGCCGTCATCGGAGACGACTGAAAAATCAGGCACAAGGAAATGCGTTCCGAGGCCTTTTTGCCCATCCAAAAGTGCCCCCAAAGGAAGGCTTTGGGTACAAGTGAACTCCCCAGGGGAGCCTTTACGCAGCCCCACATGCAACTGGACCCTCCGGTTTCGCTGTTTCTGAGCATCCCTAAATATATCCCTAGCCGGCATAGGAGAAGACTGAAAACCCGGGCCCCAGAAAATGCGTTGCAAGCCCCTTTGGACCATCCAAAAGTGTCACCAAAGGAAGGCTTTGGGTACAAGAGAACTCCCCAGGGGAGCCTTTACGCAGCCCCACATGCAACTGGACCCTCCGGGTTCGCTGTTTCAGAGCATCCCTAAACATAGCCCTAGACGGCATGGAAGACGACTGAAAAATCAGGCCCCAGGAAATGCGTTGCGAGCCCCATTGGACCATCCAAAAGTGCCCCCAAAGGAAGGCTTTGGGTACATCTGAAGTGCCCAGGGGAGCCTTTACGCAGCCCCACATGCAACTGGATCCTCCGGGTTCGCTGTTTCAGAGCATCCCTAAACCTAGCCCTAACCGGCATCGAAGACGACTGAAAAATCAGGCCCCAGGAAATGCGTTGCAAGCCCCATTGGACCATCCAAAATTGCCCCCAAAGGAAGGCTTTGGGTACATCTGAAGTTCCCAGGGGAGCCTTTACGCAGCCCCACATGCAACTGGACCCTCCGGGTTCGCTGTTCCTGAGCAAACCTAAACATAACCCTAGCCGTCATCGGAGACGACTGAAAAATCAGGCCCCAGGAAATGCGTTCCGAGGCCTTTTTGCCCATCCAAAAGTGCCCCCAAAGGAAGGCTTTGGGTACAAGTGAACTCCCCAGGGGAGCCTTTACGAAGCCCCACATGCAACTGGACCCTCCGGGTTCGATTTTTCCGAGCAACCCTAAACATAACCCTTGCCGGCATGGGAGAAGACTGAAAACCCGGGCCACAGAAAATGCGTTGCAAGCCCCTTTGGACCATCCAAAAGTGTCACCAAAGGAAGGCTTTGGGTACAAGTGAACTCCCCAGGGGAGCCTTTAAGCAGCCCCACATGCAACTGGAACCTCCGGGATCGCTGTTCCTGAGCAAACCTAAACCTAGCCCTAACCGGCATCGAAGACGACTGAAAAATCAGGCCCCAGGAAATGCGTTGCAAGCCCCTTTGGACCATCCAAAAGTGCCCCCAAATGAAGGCTTTGGGTACAAGTGAACTCCCCAGGGGAGCCTTTACACAGCCCCACATGCAACTGGACCCTCCGGGTTCGCTGTTCCTGAGCAAACCTAAACGTAGCCCTAGCCGTCATCGGAGACGACTGAAAAATCAGGCCCTAGGAAATGCGTTCCGAGGACTATTTGCCCATCCAAAAGTGCCCCCAAAGGAAGGCTTTGGGTACAAGTGAACTCCCCAGGGGAGCCTTTACGCAGCCCCACATGCAACTGGACCCTCCGGGTTCGATTTTTCCGAGCAACCCTAAACATAACCCTTGCCGGCATGGAAGAAGACTGAAAACCCGGGCCACAGAAAATGCGTTGCAAGCCCCTTTGGACCATCCAAAAGTGCCCCCAAAGGAAGGCTTTGGGTACAAGTGAACTCCCCAGGGGAGCCTTTAAGCAGCCCCACATGCAACTGGAACCTCCGGTATCGCTGTTCCTGAGCAAACCTAAACGTATCCCTAGCCGTCATCGGAGACGAGTGAAAAATCAGGCCCCAGGAAATGCGTTGCGAGCCCCTTTGGACCATCCAAAAGTGCCCCCAAAGGAAGGCTTTGGATACAAGTGAACTCCCCAGGGGAGCCTTTACGCAGCCCCACATGCAACTGGACCCTCCGGGTTCGCTGTTCCTGAGCAAACCTAAACGTAGCCCTAGCCGTCATCGGAGAGGACTGAAAAATCAGGCACAAGGAAATGCGTTCCGAGGCCTTTTTGCCCATCCAAAAGTGCCCCCAAAGGAAGGCTTTGGGTACAAGTGAACTCCCCAGGGGAGCCTTTACGCAGCCCCACATGCAACTGGACCCTCCGGTTTCGCTGTTTCTGAGCATCCCTAAATATATCCCTAGCCGGCATAGGAGAAGACTGAAAACCCGGGCCCCAGAAAATGCGTTGCAAGCCCCTTTGGACCATCCAAAAGTGTCACCAAAGGAAGGCTTTGGGTACAAGAGAACTCCCCAGGGGAGCCTTTACGCAGCCCCACATGCAACTGGACCCTCCGGGTTCGCTGTTTCAGAGCATCCCTAAACATAGCCCTAGACGGCATGGAAGACGACTGAAAAATCAGGCCCCAGGAAATGCGTTGCGAGCCCCATTGGACCATCCAAAAGTGCCCCCAAAGGAAGGCTTTGGGTACATCTGAAGTGCCCAGGGGAGCCTTTACGCAGCCCCATATGCAACTGGACCCTCCGGGTTCGCTGTTTCAGAGCAACCCTAAATATATCCCTAGCCGGCATGGGAGAAGACTGAAAACCCGGGCCCCAGAAAACGCGTTGCAAGCCCCTTTGGACCATCCAAAAGTGTCACCAAAGGAAGGCTTTGGGTACAAGTGAACTCCCCAGGGGAGCCTTTACGCAGCCCCACATGCAACTGGATCCTCCGGGTTCGCTGTTTCAGAGCATCCCTAAACCTAGCCCTAACCGGCATCGAAGACGACTGAAAAATCAGGCCCCAGGAAATGCGTTGCAAGCCCCATTGGACCATCCAAAAGTGCCCCCAAAGGAAGGCTTTGGGTACATCTGAAGTTCCCAGGGGAGCCTTTACGCAGCCCCACATGCAACTGGACCCTCCGGGTTCGCTGTTCCTGAGCAAACCTAAACGTAGCCCTAGCCGTCATCGGAGACGACTGAAAAATCAGGCCCCAGGAAATGCGTTCCGAGGCCTTTTTGCCCATCCAAAAGTGCCCCCAAAGGAAGGCTTTGGGTGCAAGTGAACTCCCCAGGGGAGCCTTTACGCAGCCCCACATGCAACTGGACCCTCCGGGTTCGATTTTTCCGAGCAACCCTAAACATAACCCTTGCCGGCATGGGAGAAGACTGAAAACCCGGGCCACAGAAAATGCGTTGCAAGCCCCTTTGGACCATCCAAAAGTGTCACCAAAGGAAGGCTTTGGGTACAAGTGAACTCCCCAGGGGAGCCTTTAAGCAGCCCCACATGCAACTGGAACCTCCGGGATCGCTGTTCCTGAGCAAACCTAAACCTAGCCCTAACCGGCATCGAAGACGACTGAAAAATCAGGCCCCAGGAAATGCGTTGCAAGCCCCATTGGACCATCCAAAAGTGCCCCCAAATGAAGGCTTTGGGTACAAGTGAACTCCCCAGGGGAGCCTTTACACAGCCCCACATGCAACTGGACCCTCCGGGTTCGCTGTTCCTGAGCAAACCTAAACGTAGCCCTAGCCGTCATCGGAGACGACTGAAAAATCAGGCCCCAGGAAATGCGTTCCGAGGCCTTTTTGCCCATCCAAAAGTGCCCCCAAAGGAAGGCTTTGGGTACAAGTGAACTCCCCAGGGGAGCCTTTACGCAGCCCCACATGCAACTGGACCCTCCGGGTTCGATTTTTCCGAGCAACCCTAAACATAACCCTTGCCGGCATGGAAGAAGACTGAAAACCCGGGCCACAGAAAATGCGTTGCAAGCCCCTTTGGACCATCCAAAAGTGCCCCCAAAAAAAGGCTTTGGGTACAAGTGAACTCCCCAGGGGAGCCTTTAAGCAGCCCCACATGCAACTGGAACCTCCGGTATCGCTGTTCCTGAGCAAACCTAAACGTATCCCTAGCCGTCATCGGAGACGAGTGAAAAATCAGGCCCCAGGAAATGCGTTGCGAGCCCCTTTGGACCATCCAAAAGTGCCCCCAAAGGAAGGCTTTGGATACAAGTGAACTCCCCAGGGGAGCCTTTACGCAGCCCCACATGCAACTGGACCCTCCGGGTTCGCTGTTCCTGAGCAAACCTAAACGTAGCCCTAGCCGTCATCGGAGACGACTGAAAAATCAGGCCCCAGGAAATGCGTTGCGAGTCCCTTTGTACCATCCAAAAGTGCCTGCACAGGAAGGCTTTGGATACAAGTGAACTCCCCAGGGGAGCCTTTACGCAGCCCCACATGCAACTGGACCCTCCGGGTTCGCTGTTTCCGAGCATCCCTAAATATAGCACAAGCCGGCATCGAAGACGACTGAAAAATCAGGCCCCAAGAAATGCGTTGCGAACCCTTTTCACCCATCCAAAAGTGCCCCCAAAGGAAGGCTTTGGGTACAAGTGAACTCCCCAGGGGAGCCTTTACGCAGCCCCACATGCAACTGGACCCTCCGGTTTCTCTGTTTCTGAGCATCCCTAAACATAGCCCTAGCCGGCATTGAAGACGACTGAAAAATCAGGCCCCAGGAAATGTGTTGCGAGCCCCTTTGGACCATCCAAAAGTGTCACCAAAGGAAGGCTTTGGGTACAAGAGAACTCCCCAGGGGAGCCTTTACGCAGCCCCACATGCAACTGGACCCTCCGGGTTCGCTGTTCCTGAGCAACCCTAAATATATCCCTAGCCGGCATGGGAGAAGACTGAAAACCCGGGCCCCAGAAATCGCGTTGCAAGCCCCTTTGGACCATCCAAAAGTGTCACCAAAGGAAGGCTTTGGGTACAAGTGAACTCCCCAGGGGAGCCTTTACGCAGCCCCACATGTAACAGGACCCTCCGAGTTCGCTGTTCCTGAGCAAACCTAAACGTAGCCCTAGCCATCATCGGAGACGACTGAAAAATCAGGCCCCAGGAAATGCGTTGCAAGCCCCATTGGACCATCCAAAAGTGCCCCCAAAGGAAGGCTTTGGATACAAGTGAACTCCCCAGGGGAGCCTTTACGCAGCCCCACATGCAACTGGACCGTCCAGGTTCGATTTTTCGAACAACCCTAAATATATCCCTAGCCGGCATGGGAGAAGACTGAAAACCCGGGCCCCAGAAAACGCGTTGCAAGCCCCTTTGGACCATCCAAAAGTGCCCCCAAAGGAAGGCTTTGGATACAAGTGAACTCCCCAGGGGAGCCTTTACGCAGCCCCACATGCAACTGGACCCTCCGGGTTCGCTGTTCCTGAGCAAACCTAAACGTAGCCCTAGCCGTCATCGGAGACGACTGAAAAATCAGGCCCCAAGAAATGCGTTGCGAGCCCCTTTGTACCATCCAAAAGTGCCTGCACAGGAAGGCTTTGGATACAAGTGAACTCCCCAGGGGAGCCTTTACGCAGCCCCACATGCAACTGGACCCTCCGGGTTCGCTGTTTCCGAGCATCCCTAAATATAGCACAAGCCGGCATCGAAGACGACTGAAAAATCAGGCCCCAAGAAATGCGTTGCGAACCCTTTTCACCCATCCAAAAGTGCCCCCAAAGGAAGGCTTTGGGTACAAGTGAACTCCCCAGGGGAGCCTTTACGCAGCCCCACATGCAACTGGACCCTCCGGGTTCGATTTTTCCGAGCAACCCTAAACATAACCCTTGCCGGCATGGAAGAAGACTGAAAACCCGGGCCACAGAAAATGCGTTGCAAGCCCCTTTGGACCATCCAAAAGTGCCCCCAAAGGAAGGCTTTGAGTACAAGTGAACTCCCCAGGGGAGCCTTTAAGCAGCCCCACATGCAACTGGAACCTCCGGGATCGCTGTTCCTGAGCAAACCTAAACGTAGCCCTAGCCGTCATCGGAGACGAGTGAAAAATCAGGCCCCAGGAAATGCGTTGCGAGCCCCTTTGGACCATCCAAAAGTCCCCCCAAAGGAAGGCTTTGGATACAAGTGAACTCCCCAGGGGAGCCTTTACGCAGCCCCACATGCAACTGGACCCTCCGGGTTCGCTGTTCCTGAGCAAACCTAAACGTAGCCCTAGCCGTCATCGGAGACGACTGAAAAATCAGGCCCCAGGAAATGCGTTGCGAGCCCCTTTGTACCATCCAAAAGTGCCTCCACAGGAAGGCTTTGGATACAAGTGAACTCCCCAGGGGAGCCTTTACGCAGCCCCACATGCAACTGGACCCTCCGGGTTCGCTGTTTCCGAGCATCCCTAAATATAGCACAAGCCGGCATCGAAGACGACTGAAAAATCAGGCCCCAAGAAATGCGTTGCGAACCCTTTTCACCCATCCAAAAGTGCCCCCAAAGGAAGGCTTTGGGTACAAGTGAACTCCCCAGGGGAGCCTTTACGCAGCCCCACATGCAACTGGACCCTCCGGTTTCGCTGTTTCTGAGCATCCCTAAACATAGCCCTAGCCGGCATTGAAGACGACTGAAAAATCAGGCCCCAGGAAATGTGTTGCGAGCCCCTTTGGACCATCTAAAAGTGCCCCCAAAGGAAGGCTTTGGGTACAAGAGAACTCCCCAGGGGAGCCTTTACGCAGCCCCACATGCAACTGGACCCTCCGGGTTCGCTGTTCCTGAGCAACCCTAAACATAGCCCTAGCCGGCATGGAAGACGACTGAAAAATCAGGCCCCAGGAAATGCGTTGCAAGCCCATTGGACCATCCAAAAGTGCCCCCAAAGGAAGGCTTTGGGTACATCTGAAGTTCCCAGGGGAGCCTTTACGCAGCCCCATATGCAACTGGACCCTCCGGGTTCGCTGTTTCAGAGCAACCCTAAATATATCCCTAGCCGGCATGGGAGAAGACTGAAAACCCGGGCCACAGAAAATGCATTGCAACCCCCTTGGACCATCCAAAAGTGTCACCAAAGGAAGGCTTTGGGTACAAGTGAACTCCCCAGGGGAGCCTTTACGCAGCCCCACATGCAACTGGACCGTCGGGGTTCGATTTTTCGAACAACCCTAAATATATCCCTAGCCGGAATGGGAGAAGACTGAAAACCCGGGCCCCAGAAAACGCGTTGCAAGCCCCTTTGGACCATCCAAAAGTGTCACCAAAGGAAGGCTTTGGGTACAAGTGATCTCCCCAGGGGAGCCTTTACGCAGCCCCACATGTAACAGGACCCTCCGAGTTCGCTGTTCCTGAGCAAACCTAAACGTAGCCCTAGCCATCATCGGAGACGAGTGAAAAATCAGGCCCCAGGAAATGCGTTGCAAGCCCCATTGGACCATCCAAAAGTGCCCCCAAAGGAAGGCTTTGGATACAAGTGAACTCCCCAGGGGAGCCTTTACGCAGCCCCACATGCAACTGGACCGTCCAGGTTCGATTTTTCGAACAACCCTAAATATATCCCTAGCCGGCATGGGAGAAGACTGAAAACCCGGGCCCCAGAAAACGCGTTGCAAGCCCCTTTGGACCATCCAAAAGTGTCACCAAAGGAAGGCTTTGGGTACAAGTGAACTCCCCAGGGGAGCCTTTACGCAGCCCCACATGCAACTGGACCCTCCGGGTTCGCTGTTTCAGAGCATCCCTAAACATAGCCCTAGCCGGCATCGAAGACGACTGAAAAATCAGGCCCCAGGAAATGCGTTGCAAGCCCCATTGGACCATCCAAAAGTGCCCCCAAAGGAAGGCTTTGGGTACAAGTGAACTCCCCAGGGGAGCCTTTACGCAGCCCCACATGCAACTGGACCCTCCGGGTTCGATTTTTCCGAGCAACCCTAAACATAACCCTTGCCGGCATGGGAGAAGACTGAAAACCCGGGACACAGAAACTGCGTTGCAAGCCCCTTTGGACCATCCAAAAGTGTCACCAAAGGAAGGCTTTGGGTACAAGTGAACTCCCCAGGGGAGCCTTTACGCAGCCCCACATGCAACTGGAACCTCCGGGATCGCTGTGCCTGAGCAAACCTAAACGTAGCCCTAGCCATCATCGGAGACGAGTGGAAAATCAGGCCCCAGGAAATGCGTTGCGAGCCCCTTTGGACCATCCAAAAGTGCCCCCAAAGGAAGGCTTTGGGTACATCTGAAGTTCCCAGGGGAGCCTTTACGCAGCCCCACATGCAACTGGACCCTCCGGGTTCGCTGTTTCCGAGCATCCCTAAATATAGCACAAGCCGGCATCGAAGACGACTGAAAAATCAGGCCCCAAGAAATGCGTTGCGAGCCCTTTTCACCCATCCAAAAGTGCCCCAAAAGGAAGGCTTTGGGTACAAGAGAACTCCCCAGGGGAGCCTTTACGCAGCCCCACATGCAACTGGACCCTCCGGGTTCGCTGTTCCTGAGCAACCCTAAATATATCCCTAGCCGGCATGGGAGAAGACTGAAAACCCGGGCCCCAGAAAACGCGTTGCAAGCCCCTTTGGACCATCCAAAAGTGTCACCAAAGGAAGGCTTTGGGTACAAGAGAACTCCCCAGGGGAGCCTTTACGCAGCCCCACATGCAACTGGACCCTCCGGGTTCGCTGTTTCAGAGCATCCCTAAACATAACCCTAGCCGGCATGGAAGACGACTGAAAAATCAGGCCCCAGGAAATGCGTTGCAAGCCCCATTGGACCATCCAAAAGTGCCCCCAAAGGAAGGCTTTGGGTACAAGTGATCTCCCCAGGGGAGCCTTTACGCAGCCCCACATGTAACAGGACCCTCCGAGTTCGCTGTTCCTGAGCAAACCTAAACGTAGTCCTAGCCATCATCGGAGACGAGTGAAAAATCAGGCCCCAGGAAATGCGTTGCAAGCCCCTTTGGACCATCCAAAAGTGCCCCCAAAGGAAGGCTTTGGATACAAGTGATCTCCCCAGGGGAGCCTTTACGAAGCCCCACATGCAACTGGACCGTCCAGGTTCGATTTTTCGAACAACCCTAAATATATCCCTAGCCGGCATGGGAGAAGACTGAAAAATCAGGCCCCAGGAAATGCGTTGCAAGCCCCATTGGACCATCCCAAAGTGCCCCCAAAGGAAGGCTTTGGGTACATCTGAAGTTCCCAGGGGAGCCTTTACGCAGCCCCACATGCAACTGGACCATCAGGGTTCGCTGTTCCTGAGCAAACCTAAACGTAGCCCTAGCCGTCATCGGAGACGACTGAAAAATCAGGCCCCAGGAAATGCGTTCCGAGACCTTTTTGCCCATCCAAAAGTGCCCCCAAAGGAAGGCTTTGGGTACAAGTGAACTCCCCAGGGGAGCCTTTACGCAGCCCCACATGCAACTGGACCCTCCGGGTTCGATTTTTCCGAGCAACCCTAAACATAACCCTTGCCGGCATGGGAGAAGACTGAAAACCCGGGCCACAGAAAATACGTTGCAAGCCCCTTTGGACCATCCAAAAGTGTCACCAAAGGAAGGCTTTGGGTAGAAGTGAACTCCCCAGGGGAGCCTTTATGCAGCCCCACATGCAACTGGAACCTCCGGGATCGCTGTTCCTGAGCAAACCTAAACGTAGCCCTAGCCGTCATCGGAGACGACTGAAAAATCAGGCCCCAGGAAATGCGTTGCGAGCCCCTTTGGACAATCCAAAAGTGTCACCAAAGGAAGGCTTTGGGTACAAGTGAACTCCCCAGGGGAGCCTTTACGCAGCCCCACATGCAACTGGACCCTCCGGGTTCGATTTTTCCGAGCAACCCTAAACATAAACCTAGCCGGCATGGGAGAAGACTGAAAACCCGGGCCACAGAAAATGCGTTGCAAGCCCCTTTGGACCATCCAAAAGTGCCCCCAAAGGAAGGCTTTGGGTACAAGTGAACTCCCCAGGGGAGCCTTTACGCAGCCCCACATGCAACTGGACCCTCCGGTTTCGCTGTTTCTGAGCATCCCTAAACATAACCCTAGCCGGCATTGAAGACGACTGAAAAATCAGGCCCCAGGAAATGTGTTGCGAGCCCCTTTGGACCATCCAAAAGTGTCACCAAAGGAAGGCTTTGGGTACAAGTGAACTCCCCAGGGGAGCCTTTACGCAGCCCCACATGCAACTGGACCCTCCGGGTTCGCTGTTCCTGAGCAACCCTAAATATATCCCTAGACGGCATGGGAGAAGACTGAAAACCCGGGCCCCAGAAAACGCGTTGCAAGCCCCTTTGGACCATCCAAAAGTGTCACCAAAGGAAGGCTTTGGGTACAAGTGAACTCCCCAGTGGAGCCTTTACGCAGCCCCACATGTAACAGGACCCTCCGAGTTCGCTGTTCCTGAGCAAACCTAAACGTAGCCCTAGCCATCATCGGAGACGAGTGAAAAATCAGGCCCCAGGAAATGCGTTGCAAGCCCTTTTCGCCCATCCAAAAGTGCCCCCAAAGGAAGGCTTTGGGTACAAGTGAACTCCCCAGTGGAGCCTTTACGCAGCCCCACATGTAACAGGACCCTCCGAGTTCGCTGTTCCTGAGCAAACCTAAACGTAGCCCTAGCCATCATCGGAGACGAGTGAAAAATCAGGCCCCAGGAAATGCGTTGCAAGCCCCTTAGGACCATCCAAAAGTGCCCCCAAAGGAAGGCTTTGGATACAAGTGAACTCCCCAGTGGAGCCTTTACGCAGCCCCACATGCAACTGGATCGTCCAGGTTCGATTTTTCGAACAACCCTAAATATATCCCTAGCCGGCATGGGAGAAGACTGAAAATCCGGGCCCCAGAAAACGCGTTGCAAGCCCCTTTGGACCATCCAAAAGTGTCACCAAAGGAAGGCTTTGGGTACAAGAGAACTCCCCAGGGGAGCCTTTACGCAGCCCCACATGCAACTGGACCCTCCGGGTTCGCTGTTTCAGAGCATCCCTAAACATAGCCCTAACCGGCATCGAAGACGACTGAAAAATCAGGCCCCAGGAAATGCGTTGCAAGCCCCATTGGACCATCCAAAAGTGCCCCCAAAGGAAGGCTTTGGGTACATCTGAAGTTCCCAGGGGAGCCTTTACGCAGCCCCACATGCAACTGGACCCTCCGGGTTCGCTGTTCCTGAGCAAACCTAAACATAGCCCTAGCCGTCATCGGAGACGACTGAAAAATCAGGCCCCAGGAAATGCGTTCCGAGGCCTTTTTGCCCATCCAAAAGTGTCACCAAAGGAAGGCTTTGGGTACAAGTGAACTCCCCACGGGAGCCTTTACGCAGCCCCACATGCAACTGGACCCTCCGGGTTCGATTTTTCCGAGCAACCCTAAACATAACCCTTGCCGGCATGGGAGAAGACTGAAAACCCGGGCCCCAGAAAATGCGTTGCAAGCCCCTTTGGACCATCCAAAAGTGCCACCAAAGGAAGGCTTTGGGTACAAGTGAACTCCCCAGGGGAGCCTTTACGCAGCCCCACATGCAACTGGACCCTCCGGTTTCGCTGTTTCTGAGCATCCCTAAACATAGCCCTAGCCGGCATTGAAGACGACTGAAAAATCAGGCCCCAGGAAATGTGTTGCGAGCCCCTTTGGACCATCCAAAAGTGTCACCAAAGGAAGGCTTTGGGTACAAGAGAACTCCCCAGGGGAGCCTTTACGCAGCCCCACATGCAACTGGACCCTCCGCGTTCGCTGTTTCCGAGCATCCCTAAACATAGCACAAGCCGGCATCGAAGATGACTGAAAAATCAGGCCCCAGGAAATTCGTTGCGAGCCCTTTTGGACCATCCAAAAGTGTCACCAAAGGAAGGCTTTGGGTACAAGTGATCTCCCCAGGGGAGCCTTTACGCAGCCCCACATGCAACTGGACCGTCCGGGTTCGATTTTTCGAACAACCCTAAATATATCCCTAGCCGGCATGGGAGAAGACTGAAAACCCGGGCCCCAGAAAACGCGTTGCAAGCCCCTTTGGACCATCCAAAAGTGTCACCAAAGGAAGGCTTTGGGTACAAGTGATCTCCCCATTGGAGCCTTTACGCAGCCCCACATGTAACAGGACCCTCCGAGTTCGCTGTTCCTGAGCAAACCTAAACGTAGCACTAGCCATCATCGGAGACGAGTGAAAAATCAGGCCCCAGGAAATGCGTTGCAAGCCCCTTAGGACCATCCAAAAGTGCCCCCAAAGGAAGGCTTTGGATACAAGTGAACTCCCCAGGGGAGCCTTTACGCAGCCCCACATGCAACTGGACCGTTCAGGTTCGATTTTTCGAACAACCCTAAATATATCCCTAGCCGGCATGGGAGAAGACTGAAAACCCGGGCCCCAGAAAACGCGTTTCAAGCCCCTTTGGACCATCCAAAAGTGTCACCAAAGGAAGGCTTTGGGTACAAGAGAACTCCCCAGGGGAGCCTTTACGCAGCCCCACATGCAACTGGACCCTCCGGGTTCGCTGTTCCTGAGCAACCCTAAATATATCCCTAGCCGGCATGGGAGAAGACTGAAAACCCGGGCCCCAGAAAACGCGTTGCAAGCCCATTTGGACCATCCAAAAGTGTCACCAAAGGAAGGCTTTGGGTACAAGAGAACTCCCCAGGGGAGCCTTTACGCAGCCCCACATGCAACTGGACCCTCCGGGTTCGCTGTTTCAGAGCATCCCTAAACATAACCCTAGCCGGCATGGAAGACGACTGAAAAATCAGGCCCCAGGAAATGCATTGAAAGCCCCTTTGGACCATCCAAAAGTGCCCCCAAAGGAAGGCTTTGGGTACAAGTGAACTCCCCAGGGGAGCCTTTACGCAGCCCCACATGCAACTGGACCCTCAGGGTTCGCTGTTCCTGAGCAAACCTAAACGTAGCCCTAGCCGTCATCGGAGACGACTGAAAAATCAGGCCCCAGGAAATGCGTTCCGAGGCCTTTTTGCACATCCAAATGTGCCCCCAAAGGAAGGCTTTGGGTACAAGTGAACTCCCCAGGGGAGCCTTTACGCAGCCCCACATGCAACTGGACCCTCCGGGTTCGATTATTCCGAGCAACCCTAAACATAACCCTTGCCGGCATGGGAGAAGACTGAAAACCCGGGCCCCAGAAAATGCGTTGCAAGCCCCTTTGGACCATCCAAAAGTGCCACCAAAGGAAGGCTTTGGGTACAAGTGAACTCCCCAGGGGAGCCTTTACGCAGCCCCACATGCAACTGGAACCTCCGGGATCGCTGTTCCTGAGCAAACCTAAACGTAGCCCTAGCCGTCATCGGAGACGAGTGAAAAATCAGGCCCCAGGAAATGCGTTGCGAGCCCCTTTGGACAATCCAAAAGTGTCACCAAAGGAAGGCTTTGGGTACAAGTGAACTCCCCAGGGGAGCCTTTACGCAGCCCCACATGCAACTGGACCCTCCGGGTTCGATTTTTCCGAGCAACCCTAAACATAACCCTAGCCGGCATGGGAGAAGACTGAAAACCCGGGCCACAGAAAATGCGTTGCAAGCCCCTTCGGACCATCCAAAAGTGCCCCCAAAGGAAGGCTTTGGGTACAAGTGAACTCCCCAGGGGAGCCTTTACGCAGCCCCACATGCAACTGGACCCTCCGGTTTCGCTGTTTCTGAGCATCCCTAAACATAGCCCTAGCCGGCATTGAAGACGACTGAAAAATCAGGCCCCAGGAAATGTGTTGCGAGCCCCTTTGGACCATCCAAAAGTGCCCCCAAAGGAAGGCTTTGGGTACAAGAGAACTCCCCAGGGGAGCCTTTACGCAGCCCCACATGCAACTGGACCCTCCGGGTTCGCTGTTCCTGAGCAACCCTAAATATATCCCTAGCCGGCATGGGAGAAGACTGAAAACCCGGGCCCCAGAAAACGCGTTGCAAGCCCCTTTGGACCATCCAAAAGTGTCACCAAAGGAAGGCTTTGGGTACAAGAGAACTCCCCAGGGGAGCCTTTACGCAGCCCCACATGCAACTGGACCCTCCGGGTTCGCTGTTTCAGAGCATCCCTAAACATAGCCCTAGCCGGCATGGAAGACGACTGAAAAATCAGGCCCCAGGAAATGCGTTGCAAGCCCATTGGACCATCCAAAAGTGCCCCCAAAGGAAGGCTTTGGGTACATCTGAAGTTCCCAGGGGAGCCTTTACGCAGCCCCATATGCAACTGGACCCTCCGGGTTCGCTGTTTCAGAGCAACCCTAAATATATCACTAGCCGGCATGGGAGAAGACTGAAAACCCGGGCCCCAGAAAATGCATTGCAACCCCCTTGGACCATCCAAAAGTGTCACCAAAGGAAGGCTTTGGGTACAAGTGAACTCCCCAGGGGAGCCTTTACGCAGCCCCACATGCAACTGGACCGTCCGGGTTCGATTTTTCGAACAACCCTAAATATATCCCTAGCCGGAATGGGAGAAGACTGAAAACCCGGGCCCCAGAAAACGCGTTGCAAGCCCCTTTGGACCATCCAAAAGTGTCACCAAAGGAAGGCTTTGGGTACAAGTGATCTCCCCAGGGGAGCCTTTACGCAGCCCCACATGTAACAGGACCCTCCGAGTTCGCTGTTCCTGAGCAAACCTAAACGTAGCCCTAGCCATCATCGGAGACGAGTGAAAAATCAGGCCCCAGGAAATGCGTTGCAAGCCCCATTGGACCATCCAAAAGTGCCCCCAAAGGAAGGCTTTGGATACAAGTGAACTCCCCAGGGGAGCCTTTACGCAGCCCCACATGCAACTGGACCGTCCAGGTTCGATTTTTCGAACAACCCTAAATATATCCCTAGCCGGCATGGGAGAAGACTGAAAACCCGGGCCCCAGAAAACGCGTTGCAAGCCCCTTTGGACCATCCAAAAGTGTCACCAAAGGAAGGCTTTGGGTACAAGTGAACTCCCCAGGGGAGCCTTTACGCAGCCCCACATGCAACTGGAACCTCCGGGATCGCTGTGCCTGAGCAAACCTAAACGTAGCCCTAGCCATCATCGGAGACGAGTGGAAAATCAGGCCCCAGGAAATGCGTTGCGAGCCCCTTTGGACCATCCAAAAGTGCCCCCAAAGGAAGGCTTTGGATACAAGTGAACTCCCCAGGGGAGCCTTTACGCAGCCCCACATGCAACTGGACCCTCCGGGTTCGCTGTTTCCGAGCATCCCTAAATATAGCACAAGCCGGCATCGAAGACGACTGAAAAATCAGGCCCCAAGAAATGCGTTGCGAGCCCTTTTCACCCATCCAAAAGTGCCCCAAAAGGAAGGCTTTGGGTACAAGAGAACTCCCCAGGGGAGCCTTTACGCAGCCCCACATGCAACTGGACCCTCCGGGTTCGCTGTTCCTGAGCAACCCTAAATATATCCCTAGCCGGCATGGGAGAAGACTGAAAACCCGGGCCCCAGAAAACGCGTTGCAAGCCCCTTTGGACCATCCAAAAGTGTCACCAAAGGAAGGCTTTGGGTACAAGAGAACTCCCCAGGGGAGCCTTTACGCAGCCCCACATGCAACTGGACCCTCCGGGTTCGCTGTTTCAGAGCATCCCTAAACATAACCCTAGCCGGCATGGAAGACGACTGAAAAATCAGGCCCCAGGAAATGCGTTGCAAGCCCCATTGGACCATCCAGAAGTGCCCCCAAAGGAAGGCTTTGGGTACAAGTGATCTCCCCAGGGGAGCCTTTACGCAGCCCCACATGTAACAGGACCCTCCGAGTTCGCTGTTCCTGAGCAAACCTAAACGTAGTCCTAGCCATCATCGGAGACGAGTGAAAAATCAGGCCCCAGGAAATGCGTTGCAAGCCCCTTTGGACCATCCAAAAGTGCCCCCAAAGGAAGGCTTTGGATACAAGTGATCTCCCCAGGGGAGCCTTTACGCAGCCCCACATGCAACTGGACCGTCCAGGTTCGATTTTTCGAACAACCCTAAATATATCCCTAGCCGGCATGGGAGAAGACTGAAAACCCGGGCCCCAGAAAACGCGTTGCAAGCCCCTTTGGACCATCCAAAAGTGTCACCAAAGGAAGGCTTTGGGTACAAGTGAACTCCCCAGGGGAGCCTTTATGCAGCCCCACATGCAACTGGACCCTCCGGGTTCGCTGTTTCAGAGCATCCCTAAACATAGCCCTAACCGGCATGGAAGACGACTGAAAAATCAGGCCCCAGGAAATGCGTTGCAAGCCCCATTGGACCATCCAAAAGTGCCCCCAAAGGAAGGCTTTGGGTACATCTGAAGTTCCCAGGGGAGCCTTTACGCAGCCCCACATGCAACTGGACCATCAGGGTTCGCTGTTCCTGAGCAAACCTAAACGTAGCCCTAGCCGTCATCGGAGACGACTGAAAAATCAGGCCCCAGGAAATGCGTTCCGAGACCTTTTTGCCCATCCAAAAGTGCCCCCAAAGGAAGGCTTTGGGTACAAGTGAACTCCCCAGGGGAGCCTTTACGCAGCCCCACATGCAACTGGACCCTCCGGGTTCGATTTTTCCGAGCAACCCTAAACATAACCCTTGCCGGCATGGGAGAAGACTGAAAACCCGGGCCACAGAAAATACGTTGCAAGCCCCTTTGGACCATCCAAAAGTGTCACCAAAGGAAGGCTTTGGGTAGAAGTGAACTCCCCAGGGGAGCCTTTATGCAGCCCCACATGCAACTGGAACCTCCGGGATCGCTGTTCCTGAGCAAACCTAAACGTAGCCCTAGCCGTCATCGGAGACGACTGAAAAATCAGGCCCCAGGAAATGCGTTGCGAGCCCCTTTGGACAATCCAAAAGTGTCACCAAAGGAAGGCTTTGGGTACAAGTGAACTCCCCAGGGGAGCCTTTACGCAGCCCCACATGCAACTGGACCCTCCGGGTTCGCTGTTTCAGAGCAACCCTAAATATATCACTAGCCGGCGTGGGAGAAGACTGAAAACCCGGGCCACAGAAAATGGCATTGCAAGCCCCATTGGACCATCCAAAAGTGTCACCAAAGGAAGGCTTTGGGTACAAGTGATCTCCCCAGGGGAGCCTTTACGCAGCCCCACATGCAACTGGACCGTCCGGGTTCGATTTTTCGAACAACCCTAAATATATCCCTAGCCGGCATGGGAGAAGACTGAAAACCCGGGCCCCAGAAAACGCGTTGCAAGCCCCTTTGGACCATCCAAAAGTGTCACCAAAGGAAGGCTTTGGGTACAAGTGATCTCCCCATTGGAGCCTTTACGCAGCCCCACATGTAACAGGACCCTCCGAGTTCGCTGTTCCTGAGCAAACCTAAACGTAGCACTAGCCATCATCGGAGACGAGTGAAAAATCAGGCCCCAGGAAATGCGTTGCAAGCCCCTTAGGACCATCCAAAAGTGCCCCCAAAGGAAGGCTTTGGATACAAGTGAACTCCCCAGGGGAGCCTTTACGCAGCCCCACATGCAACTGGACCGTTCAGGTTCGATTTTTCGAACAACCCTAAATATATCCCTAGCCGGCATGGGAGAAGACTGAAAACCCGGGCCCCAGAAAACGCGTTTCAAGCCCCTTTGGACCATCCAAAAGTGTCACCAAAGGAAGGCTTTGGGTACAAGAGAACTCCCCAGGGGAGCCTTTACGCAGCCCCACATGCAACTGGACCCTCCGGGTTCGCTGTTTCAGAGCATCCCTAAACATAGCCCTAACCGGCATCGAAGACGAATGAAAAATCAGGCCCCAGGAAATGCGTTGCAAGCCCCATTGGACCATCCAAAAGTGCCACCAAAGGAAGGCTTTGGGTACATCTGAAGTTCCCAGGGGAGCCTTTACGCAGCCCCACATGCAACTGGACCCTCAGGGTTCGCTGTTCCTGAGCAAACCTAAACGTAGCCCTAGCCCTCATCGGAGACGACTGAAAAATCAGGCCCCAGGAAATGCGTTCCGAGGCCTTTTTGCCCATCCAAAAGTGTCACCAAAGGAAGGCTTTGGGTACAAGAGAACTCCCCAGGGGAGCCTTTACGCAGCCCCATATGCAACTGGACCCTCCGGGTTCGCTGTTTCAGAGCAACCCTAAATATATCACTAGCCGGCATGGGAGAAGACTGAAAACCCGGGCCCCAGAAAATGGCATTGCAAGCCCCATTGGACCATCCAAAAGTGTCACCAAAGGAAGGCTTTGGGTACAAGTGATCTCCCCAGGGGAGCCTTTACGCAGCCCCACATGCAACTGGACCGTCCGGGTTCGATTTTTCGAACAACCCTAAATATATCCCTAGCCGGCATGGGAGAAGACTGAAAACCCGGGCCCCAGAAAACGCGTTGCAAGCCCCTTTGGACCATCCAAAAGTGTCACCAAAGGAAGGCTTTGGGTACAAGTGATCTCCCCATTGGAGCCTTTACGCAGCCCCACATGTAACAGGACCCTCCGAGTTCGCTGTTCCTGAGCAAACCTAAACGTAGCCCTAGCCATCATCGGAGACGAGTGAAAAATCAGGCCCCAGGAAATGCGTTGCAAGCCCCTTAGGACCATCCAAAAGTGCCCCCAAAGGAAGGCTTTGGATACAAGTGAACTCCCCAGGGGAGCCTTTACGCAGCCCCACATGCAACTGGACCGTTCAGGTTCGATTTTTCGAACAACCCTAAATATATCCCTAGCCGGCATGGGAGAAGACTGAAAACCCGGGCCCCAGAAAACGCGTTGCAAGCCCCATTGGACCATCCAAAAGTGCCCCCAAAGTAAGGCTTTGGGTACAAGTGAACTCCCCAGGGGAGCCTTTACGCAGCCCCACATGCAACTGGACCGTCCGGGTTCGATTTTTCGAACAACCCTAAATATATCCCTAGCCGGCATGGGAGAAGACTGAAAACCCGGGCCCCAGAAAATGCGTTGCAAGCCCCTTAGGACCATCCAAAAGTGCCCCCAAAGGAAGGCTTTGGGTACAAGTGAACTCCCCAGGGGAGCCTTTACGCAGCCCCACATGCAACTGGACCGTCCGGGTTCGATTTTTCGAACAACCCTAAATATATCCCTAGCCGGCATGGGAGAAGACTGAAAACCCGGGCCCCAGAAAACGCGTTGCAAGCCCATTTGGACCATCCAAAAGTGTCACCAAAGGAAGGCTTTGGGTACAAGTGAACTCCCCAGGGGAGCCTTTACGCAGCCCCACATGCAACTGGACCCTCCGGGATCGCTCTTTCTGAGCATCCCTAAACATAGCCCTAGCCGGCATTGAAGACGACTGAAAAATCAGACCCCAGGAAATGTGTTGCGAGCCCGTTTGGACCATCCAAAAGTGCCCCCAAAGGAAGGCTTTGGGTACAAGAGAACTCCCCAGGGGAGCCTTTACGCAGCCCCACATGCAACTGGACCCTCCGGGTTTGCTGTTCCTGAGCAACCCTAAATATATCCCTAGCCAGCATGGGAGAAGACTGAAAACCCGGGCCCCAGAAATCGCATTTCAAGCCCCTTTGGACCATCCAAAAGTGTCACCAAAGGAAGGCTTTGGGTACAAGTGAACTCCCCAGGGGAGCCTTTACGCAGCCCCACATGCAACTGGACCCTCCGGGTTCGCTGTTTCCGAGCATCCCTAAACATAGCACAAGCCGGCATCGAAGACGACTGAAAAATCAGGCCCCAAGAAGTGCGTTGCGAGCCCTTTTCACCCATCCAAAAGTGCCCCCAAAGGAAGGCTTTGCGTACAAGTGAACTCCCCAGGGGAGCCTTTACGCAGCCCCACATGCAACTGCACCCTCCGAGTTCGCCGTTCCTGAGCAAACCTAAACATAGCCCTAGCCGGCATTGAAGACGACTGAAAAATCAGACCCCAGGAAATGTGTTGCGAGCCTGTTTGGACCATCCAAAAGTGCCCCCAAAGGAAGGCTTTGGGTACAAGAGAACTCCCCAGGGGAGCCTTTACGCAGCCCCACATGCAACTGGACCCTCCGGGTTTGCTGTTCCTGAGCAACCCTAAATATATCCCTAGCCAGCATGGGAGAAGACTGAAAACCCGGGCCCCAGAAATCGCATTTCAAGCCCCTTTGGACCATCCAAAAGTGTCACCAAAGGAAGGCTTTGGGTACAAGTGAACTCCCCAGGGGAGCCTTTACGCAGCCCCACATGCAACTGGACCCTCCGGGTTCGCTGTTTCCGAGCATCCCTAAACATAGCACAAGCCGGCATCGAAGACGACTGAAAAATCAGGCCCCAAGAAATGCGTTGCGAGCCCTTTTCACCCATCCAAAAGTGCCCCCAAAGGAAGGCTTTGCGTACAAGTGAACTCCCCAGGGGAGCCTTTACGCAGCCCCACATGCAACTGCACCCTCCGAGTTCGCCGTTCCTGAGCAAACCTAAACATAGCCCTAGCCATCATCGGAGACGAGTGAAAAATCAGGCCCCAGGAAATGTGTTGCGAGCCCCTTTGGACCATCCAAAAGTGCCCCCAAAGGAAGGCTTTGGGTACAAGAGAACTCCCCAGGGGAGCCTTTACGCAGCCCCACATGCAACTGGACCCTCCGGGTTCGCTGTTCATGAGCAAACCTAAACGTAGCCCTAGCCGTCATCGGAGACGACTGAAAAATCAGGCCCCAGGAAATGCGTTCCGAGGCCTTTTCGCCCATCCAAATGTGCCGCCAAATGAAGGCTTTGGGTACAAGTGAACTCCCCAGGGGAGCCTTTACGCAGCCCCACATGCAACTGGACCCTCCGGGTTCGATTTTTCCGAGCAACCCTAAACATAACCCTAGCCGGCATGGGAGAAGACTGAAAACCTGGGCCCCAGAAAACGCGTTGCAAGCCCCTTTGGACCATCCAAAAGTGCCCCCAAAGGAAGGCTTTGGGTACATCTGAAGTTCCCAGGGGAGCCTTTACGCAGCTCCATATGCAACTGGACCCTCCGGGTTCGCTGTTTCAAAGCAACCCTAAATATATCACTAGCCGGCATGAGAGAAGACTGAAAACCCGGGCCACAGAAAATGCGTTGCAAGCCCCTTTGGACCATCCAAAAGTGTCACCAAAGGAAGGCTTTGGGTACAAGAGAACTCCCCAGGGGAGCCTTTACGCAGCCCCACATGCAACTGGACCCTCCGGGTTCGCTGTTTCCGAGCATTCCTAAACATAGCACAAGCCGGCATCGAAGACGACTGAAAAATCAGGCCCCAGGAAATGTGTTGCGAGCCCCTTTGGACCATCCAAAAGTGCCCCCAAAGGAAGGCTTTGGGTACAAGTGAACTCCCCAGGGGAGCCTTTACGCAGCCCCACATGCAACTGGACCCTCCGGTTTCGCTGTTTCTGAGCATCCCTAAACATAGCCCTAGCCGGCATTGAAGACGACTGAAAAATCAGGCCCCAGGAAATGTGTTGCGAGCCCCTTTGGACCATCCAAAAGTGCCCCCAAAGGAAGGCTTTGGATACAAGTGAACTCCCCAGGGGAGCCTTTACGCAGCCCCACATGCAACTGGACCGTCCGGGTTCGATTTTTCAAACAACCCTAAATATATCCCTAGCCGGCATGGGAGAAGACTGAAAACCCGGGCCCCAGAAAACGCGTTGCAAGCCCATTTGGACCATCCAAAAGTGTCACCAAAGGAAGGCTTTGGGTACAAGTGAACTCCCCAGGGGAGCCTTTACGCAGCCCCACATGCAACTGGACCCTCCAGTTTCGCTGTTTCTGAGCATCCCTAAACATAGCCCTAGCCGGCATCGAAGACGACTGAAAAATCAGGCCCCAGGAAATGTGTTGCGAGCCCCTTTGGACCATCCAAAAGTGCCCCCAAAGGAAGGCTTTGGGTACAAGAGAACTCCCCAGGGGAGTCTTTACGCAGCCCCACATGCAACTGGACCGTCCAGGTTCGATTTTTCCGAGCAACCCTAAATATATCCCTAGCCGGCATGGGAGAAGTCTGAAAACCCGGGCCCCAGAAAACGCGTTGCAAGCCCCTTTGGACCATCCAAAAGTGTCACCAAAGGAAGGCTTTGGGTACAAGAGAACTCCCCAGGGGAGACTTTACGCAGCCCCACATGCAACTGGACCCTCCGGGTTCGCTGTTTCCGAGCATTCCTAAACATAGCCCTAGCCGGCAAGGAAGACGACTGAAAAATCAGGCCCCAGGAAATGCGTTGCAAGCCCCATTGGACCATCCAAAAGTGCCCCCAAAGGAAGGCTTTGGGTACATCTGAAGTTCCCAGGGGAGCCTTTACGCAGCCCCACATGCAACTGGACCCTCAGGGTTCGCTGTTCCTGAGCAAACCTAAACGTAGCCCTAGCCCTCATCGGAGACGACTGAAAAATCAGGCCCCAGGAAATGCGTTCCGAGGCCTTTTTGCCCATCCAAAAGTGTCACCAAAGGAAGGCTTTGGGTACAAGAGAACTCCCCAGGGGAGCCTTTACGCAGCCCCATATGCAACTGGACCCTCCGGGTTCGCTGTTTCAGAGCAACCCTAAATATATCACTAGCCGGCATGGGAGAAGACTGAAAACCCGGGCCACAGAAAATGGCATTGCAAGCCCCATTGGACCATCCAAAAGTGTCACCAAAGGAAGGCTTTGGGTACAAGTGATCTCCCCAGGGGAGCCTTTATGCAGCCCCACATGCAACTGGACCGTCCGGGTTCGATTTTTCGAACAACCCTAAATATATCCCTAGCCGGCATGGGAGAAGACTGAAAACCCGGGCCCCAGAAAACGCGTTGCAAGCCCCTTTGGACCATCCAAAAGTGTCACCAAAGGAAGGCTTTGGGTACAAGTGATCTCCCCATTGGAGCCTTTACGCAGCCCCACATGTAACAGGACCCTCCGAGTTCGCTGTTCCTGAGCAAACCTAAACGTAGCCCTAGCCATCATCGGAGACGAGTGAAAAATCAGGCCCCAGGAAATGCGTTGCAAGCCCCTTAGGACCATCCAAAAGTGCCTGCAAAGGAAGGCTTTGGATACAAGTGAACTCCCCAGGGGAGCCTTTACGCAGCCCCACATGCAACTGGACCGTTCAGGTTCGATTTTTCGAACAACCCTAAATATATCCCTAGCCGGCATGGGAGAAGACTGAAAACCCGGGCCCCAGAAAACGCGTTGCAAGCCCCATTGGACCATCCAAAAGTGCCCCCAAAGTAAGGCTTTGGGTACAAGTGAACTCCCCAGGGGAGCCTTTACGCAGCCCCACATGCAACTGGACCGTCCGGGTTCGATTTTTCGAACAACCCTAAATATATCCCTAGCCGGCATGGGAGAAGACTGAAAACCCGGGCCCCAGAAAATGCGTTGCAAGCCCCTTAGGACCATCCAAAAGTGCCCCCAAAGGAAGGCTTTGGGTACAAGTGAACTCCCCAGGGGAGCCTTTACGCAGCCCCACATGCAACTGGACCGTCCGGGTTCGATTTTTCGAACAACCCTAAATATATCCCTAGCCGGCATGGGAGAAGACTGAAAACCCGGGCCCCAGAAAACGCGTTGCAAGCCCATTTGGACCATCCAAAAGTGTCACCAAAGGAAGGCTTTGGGTACAAGTGAACTCCCCAGGGGAGCCTTTACGCAGCCCCACATGCAACTGGACCCTCCGGGATCGCTCTTTCTGAGCATCCCTAAACATAGCCCTAGCCGGCATTGAAGACGACTGAAAAATCAGACCCCAGGAAATGTGTTGCGAGCCCCTTTGGACCATCCAAAAGTGCCCCCAAAGGAAGGCTTTGGGTACAAGAGAACTCCCCAGGGGAGCCTTTACGCAGCCCCACATGCAACTGGACCCTCCGGGTTTGCTGTTCCTGAGCAACCCTAAATATATCCCTAGCCAGCATGGGAGAAGACTGAAAACCCGGGCCCCAGAAATCGCATTGCAAGCCCCTTTGGACCATCCAAAAGTGTCACCAAAGGAAGGCTTTGGGTACAAGTGAACTCCCCAGGGGAGCCTTTACGCAGCCCCACATGCAACTGGACCCTCCGGGTTCGCTGTTTCCGAGCATCCCTAAACATAGCACAAGCCGGCATCGAAGACGACTGAAAAATCAGGCCCCAAGAAATGCGTTGCGAGCCCTTTTCACCCATCCAAAAGTGCCCCCAAAGGAAGGCTTTGCGTACAAGTGAACTCCCCAGGGGAGCCTTTACGCAGCCCCACATGCAACTGGACCCTCCGAGTTCGCCGTTCCTGAGCAAACCTAAACATAGCCCTAGCCATCATCGGAGACGAGTGAAAAATCAGGCCCCAGGAAATGTGTTGCGAGCCCCTTTGGACCATCCAAAAGTGCCCCCAAAGGAAGGCTTTGGGTACAAGAGAACTCCCCAGGGGAGTCTTTACGCAGCGCCACATGCAACTGGACCCTTCGGGTTCGATTTTTCCGAGCAACCCTTAATATATCCCTAGCAGGCATGGGAGAAGACTGAAAACCCGGGCCCCAGAAAGCGCGTTGCACGCCCCTTTGGACCATCCAAAAGTGTCACCAAAGGAAGGCTTTGGGTACAAGAGAACTCCCCAGGGGAGCCTTTACGCAGCCCCACATGCAACTGGACCCTCCGGGTTCGCTGTTCATGAGCAAACCTAAACGTAGCCCTAGCCGTCATCGGAGACGACTGAAAAATCAGGCCCCAGGAAATGCGTTCCGAGGCCTTTTCGCCCATCCAAATGTGCCGCCAAATGAAGGCTTTGGGTACAAGTGAACTCCCCAGGGGAGCCTTTACGCAGCCCCACATGCAACTGGACCCTCCGGGTTCGATTTTTCCGAGCAACCCTAAACATAACCCTAGCCGGCATGGGAGAAGACTGAAAACCTGGGCCCCAGAAAACGCGTTGCAAGCCCCTTTGGACCATCCAAAAGTGCCCCCAAAGGAAGGCTTTGGGTACATCTGAAGTTCCCAGGGGAGCCTTTACGCAGCTCCATATGCAACTGGACCCTCCGGGTTCGCTGTTTCAAAGCAACCCTAAATATATCACTAGCCGGCATGAGAGAAGACTGAAAACCCGGGCCACAGAAAATGCGTTGCAAGCCCCTTTGGACCATCCAAAAGTGTCACCAAAGGAAGGCTTTGGGTACAAGTGAACTCCCCAGGGGAGCCTTTACGCAGCCCCACATGCAACTGGACCCTCCGGGTTCGCTGTTTCCGAGCATTCCTAAACATAGCACAAGCCGGCATGGAAGACGACTGAAAAATCAGGCCCCAGGAAATGTGTTGCGAGCCCCTTTGGACCATCCAAAAGTGCCCCCAAAGGAAGGCTTTGGGTACAAGTGAACTCCCCAGGGGAGCCTTTACGCAGCCCCACATGCAACTGGACCCTCCGGTTTCGCTGTTTCTGAGCATCCCTAAACATAGCCCTAGCCGGCATTGAAGACGACTGAAAAATCAGGCCCCAGGAAATGTGTTGCGAGCCCCTTTGGACCATCCAAAAGTGCCCCCAAAGGAAGGCTTTGGATACAAGTGAACTCCCCAGGGGAGCCTTTACGCAGCCCCACATGCAACTGGACCGTCCGGGTTCGATTTTTCAAACAACCCTAAATATATCCCTAGCCGGCATGGGAGAAGACTGAAAACCCGGGCCCCAGAAAACGCGTTGCAAGCCCATTTGGACCATCCAAAAGTGTCACCAAAGGAAGGCTTTGGGTACAAGTGAACTCCCCAGGGGAGCCTTTACGCAGCCCCACATGCAACTGGACCCTCCAGTTTCGCTGTTTCTGAGCATCCCTAAACATAGCCCTAGCCGGCATCGAAGACGACTGAAAAATCAGGCCCCAGGAAATGTGTTGCGAGCCCCTTTGGACCATCCAAAAGTGCCCACAAAGGAAGGCTTTGGGTACAAGAGAACTCCCCAGGGGAGTCTTTACGCAGCCCCACATGCAACTGGACCGTCCAGGTTCGATTTTTCCGAGCAACCCTAAATATATCCCTAGCCGGCATGGGAGAAGTCTGAAAACCCGGGCCCCAGAAAACGCGTTGCAAGCCCCTTTGGACCATCCAAAAGTGTCACCAAAGGAAGGCTTTGGGTACAAGAGAACTCCCCAGGGGAGACTTTACGCAGCCCCACATGCAACTGGACCCTCCGGGTTCGCTGTTTCCGAGCATTCCTAAACATAGCCCTAGCCGGCAAGGAAGACGACTGAAAAATCAGGCCCCAGGAAATGCGTTGCAAGCCCCATTGGACCATCCAAAAGTGCCCCCAAAGGAAGGCTTTGGGTACATCTGAAGTTCCCAGGGGAGCCTTTACGCAGCCCCATATGCAACTGGACCCTCCGGGTTCGCTGTTTCAGAGCAACCCTAAATATATCACTAGCCGGCATGGGAGAAGACTGAAAACCCGGGCCACAGAAAATGCGTTTCAAGCCCCTTTGGACCATCCAAAAGTGTCACCAAAGGAAGGCTTTGGGTACAAGTGAACTCCCCAGGGGAGCCTTTACGCAGCCCCACATGCAACTGGACCCTCCGGGATCACTGTTCCTGAGCAAACCTAAACATAGCCCTAGCCGTCATCGGAGACAAGTGAAAAATCAGGCCCCAGGAAATGCGTTGCAAGCCCCTTTGGACCATCCAAAAGTGCCCCCAAAGGAAGGCTTTGGGTACATCTGAAGTTCCCAGGGGAGCCTTTACGCAGCCCCACATGCAACTGGACCCTCCGGGTTCGCTGTTCCTGAGCAAACCTAAACGTAGCCCTAGCCGTCATCGGAGACGACTGAAAAATCAGGCCCCAGGAAATGCGTTCCGAGGCCTTTTCAACCATCCAAATGTGCCCCCAAAGGAAGGCTTTGGGTACAAGTGAACTCCCCAGGGGAGCCTTTACGCAGCCCCACATGCAACTGGACCGTCCGGGTTCGATTTTTCGAACAACCCTAAATATATCCCTAGCCGGCATGGGAGAAGACTGAAAACCCGGGCCCCAGAAAACGCGTTGCAAGCCCATTTGGACCATCCAAAAGTGTCACCAAAGGAAGGCTTTGGGTACAAGTGAACTCCCCAGGGGAGCCTTTACGCAGCCCCACATGCAACTGGACCCTCCGGGATCGCTCTTTCTGAGCATCCCTAAACATAGCCCTAGCCGGCATTGAAGACGACTGAAAAATCAGACCCCAGGAAATGTGTTGCGAGCCCCTTTGGACCATCCAAAAGTGCCCCCAAAGGAAGGCTTTGGGTACAAGAGAACTCCCCAGGGGAGCCTTTACGCAGCCCCACATGCAACTGGACCCTCCGGGTTTGCTGTTCCTGAGCAACCCTAAATATATCCCTAGCCAGCATGGGAGAAGACTGAAAACCCGGGCCCCAGAAATCGCATTGCAAGCCCCTTTGGACCATCCAAAAGTGTCACCAAAGGAAGGCTTTGGGTACAAGTGAACTCCCCAGGGGAGCCTTTACGCAGCCCCACATGCAACTGGACCCTCCGGGTTCGCTGTTTCCGAGCATCCCTAAACATAGCACAAGCCGGCATCGAAGACGACTGAAAAATCAGGCCCCAAGAAATGCGTTGCGAGCCCTTTTCACCCATCCAAAAGTGCCCCCAAAGGAAGGCTTTGCGTACAAGTGAACTCCCCAGGGGAGCCTTTACGCAGCCCCACATGCAACTGGACCCTCCGAGTTCGCCGTTCCTGAGCAAACCTAAACATAGCCCTAGCCATCATCGGAGACGAGTGAAAAATCAGGCCCCAGGAAATGTGTTGCGAGCCCCTTTGGACCATCCAAAAGTGCCCCCAAAGGAAGGCTTTGGGTACAAGAGAACTCCCCAGGGGAGTCTTTACGCAGCGCCACATGCAACTGGACCCTTCGGGTTCGATTTTTCCGAGCAACCCTTAATATATCCCTAGCAGGCATGGGAGAAGACTGAAAACCCGGGCCCCAGAAAGCGCGTTGCACGCCCCTTTGGACCATCCAAAAGTGTCACCAAAGGAAGGCTTTGGGTACAAGAGAACTCCCCAGGGGAGCCTTTACGCAGCCCCACATGCAACTGGACCCTCCGGGTTCGCTGTTCATGAGCAAACCTAAACGTAGCCCTAGCCGTCATCGGAGACGACTGAAAAATCAGGCCCCAGGAAATGCGTTCCGAGGCCTTTTCGCCCATCCAAATGTGCCGCCAAATGAAGGCTTTGGGTACAAGTGAACTCCCCAGGGGAGCCTTTACGCAGCCCCACATGCAACTGGACCCTCCGGGTTCGATTTTTCCGAGCAACCCTAAACATAACCCTAGCCGGCATGGGAGAAGACTGAAAACCTGGGCCCCAGAAAACGCGTTGCAAGCCCCTTTGGACCATCCAAAAGTGCCCCCAAAGGAAGGCTTTGGGTACATCTGAAGTTCCCAGGGGAGCCTTTACGCAGCTCCATATGCAACTGGACCCTCCGGGTTCGCTGTTTCAAAGCAACCCTAAATATATCACTAGCCGGCATGAGAGAAGACTGAAAACCCGGGCCACAGAAAATGCGTTGCAAGCCCCTTTGGACCATCCAAAAGTGTCACCAAAGGAAGGCTTTGGGTACAAGTGAACTCCCCAGGGGAGCCTTTACGCAGCCCCACATGCAACTGGACCCTCCGGGTTCGCTGTTTCCGAGCATTCCTAAACATAGCACAAGCCGGCATCGAAGACGACTGAAAAATCAGGCCCCAGGAAATGTGTTGCGAGCCCCTTTGGACCATCCAAAAGTGCCCCCAAAGGAAGGCTTTGGGTACAAGTGAACTCCCCAGGGGAGCCTTTACGCAGCCCCACATGCAACTGGACCCTCCGGGATCGCTCTTTCTGAGCATCCCTAAACATAGCCCTAGCCGGCATTGAAGACGACTGAAAAATCAGACCCCAGGAAATGTGTTGCGAGCCCCTTTGGACCATCCAAAAGTGCCCCCAAAGGAAGGCTTTGGGTACAAGAGAACTCCCCAGGGGAGCCTTTACGCAGCCCCACATGCAACTGGACCCTCCGGGTTTGCTGTTCCTGAGCAACCCTAAATATATCCCTAGCCAGCATGGGAGAAGACTGAAAACCCGGGCCCCAGAAATCGCATTGCAAGCCCCTTTGGACCATCCAAAAGTGTCACCAAAGGAAGGCTTTGGGTACAAGTGAACTCCCCAGGGGAGCCTTTACGCAGCCCCACATGCAACTGGACCCTCCGGGTTCGCTGTTTCCGAGCATCCCTAAACATAGCACAAGCCGGCATCGAAGACGACTGAAAAATCAGGCCCCAAGAAATGCGTTGCGAGCCCTTTTCACCCATCCAAAAGTGCCCCCAAAGGAAGGCTTTGCGTACAAGTGAACTCCCCAGGGGAGCCTTTACGCAGCCCCACATGCAACTGGACCCTCCGAGTTCGCCGTTCCTGAGCAAACCTAAACATAGCCCTAGCCATCATCGGAGACGAGTGAAAAATCAGGCCCCAGGAAATGTGTTGCGAGCCCCTTTGGACCATCCAAAAGTGCCCCCAAAGGAAGGCTTTGGGTACAAGAGAACTCCCCAGGGGAGTCTTTACGCAGCGCCACATGCAACTGGACCCTTCGGGTTCGATTTTTCCGAGCAACCCTTAATATATCCCTAGCAGGCATGGGAGAAGACTGAAAACCCGGGCCCCAGAAAGCGCGTTGCACGCCCCTTTGGACCATCCAAAAGTGTCACCAAAGGAAGGCTTTGGGTACAAGAGAACTCCCCAGGGGAGCCTTTACGCAGCCCCACATGCAACTGGACCCTCCGGGTTCGCTGTTCATGAGCAAACCTAAACGTAGCCCTAGCCGTCATCGGAGACGACTGAAAAATCAGGCCCCAGGAAATGCGTTCCGAGGCCTTTTCGCCCATCCAAATGTGCCGCCAAATGAAGGCTTTGGGTACAAGTGAACTCCCCAGGGGAGCCTTTACGCAGCCCCACATGCAACTGGACCCTCCGGGTTCGATTTTTCCGAGCAACCCTAAACATAACCCTAGCCGGCATGGGAGAAGACTGAAAACCTGGGCCCCAGAAAACGCGTTGCAAGCCCCTTTGGACCATCCAAAAGTGCCCCCAAAGGAAGGCTTTGGGTACATCTGAAGTTCCCAGGGGAGCCTTTACGCAGCTCCATATGCAACTGGACCCTCCGGGTTCGCTGTTTCAAAGCAACCCTAAATATATCACTAGCCGGCATGAGAGAAGACTGAAAACCCGGGCCACAGAAAATGCGTTGCAAGCCCCTTTGGACCATCCAAAAGTGTCACCAAAGGAAGGCTTTGGGTACAAGTGAACTCCCCAGGGGAGCCTTTACGCAGCCCCACATGCAACTGGACCCTCCGGGTTCGCTGTTTCCGAGCATTCCTAAACATAGCACAAGCCGGCATCGAAGACGACTGAAAAATCAGGCCCCAGGAAATGTGTTGCGAGCCCCTTTGGACCATCCAAAAGTGCCCCCAAAGGAAGGCTTTGGGTACAAGTGAACTCCCCAGGGGAGCCTTTACGCAGCCCCACATGCAACTGGACCCTCCGGTTTCGCTGTTTCTGAGCATCCCTAAACATAGCCCTAGCCGGCATTGAAGACGACTGAAAAATCAGGCCCCAGGAAATGTGTTGCGAGCCCCTTTGGACCATCCAAAAGTGCCCCCAAAGGAAGGCTTTGGATACAAGTGAACTCCCCAGGGGAGCCTTTACGCAGCCCCACATGCAACTGGACCGTCCGGGTTCGATTTTTCAAACAACCCTAAATATATCCCTAGCCGGCATGGGAGAAGACTGAAAACCCGGGCCCCAGAAAACGCGTTGCAAGCCCATTTGGACCATCCAAAAGTGTCACCAAAGGAAGGCTTTGGGTACAAGTGAACTCCCCAGGGGAGCCTTTACGCAGCCCCACATGCAACTGGACCCTCCAGTTTCGCTGTTTCTGAGCATCCCTAAACATAGCCCTAGCCGGCATCGAAGACGACTGAAAAATCAGGCCCCAGGAAATGTGTTGCGAGCCCCTTTGGACCATCCAAAAGTGCCCACAAAGGAAGGCTTTGGGTACAAGAGAACTCCCCAGGGGAGTCTTTACGCAGCCCCACATGCAACTGGACCGTCCAGGTTCGATTTTTCCGAGCAACCCTAAATATATCCCTAGCCGGCATGGGAGAAGTCTGAAAACCCGGGCCCCAGAAAACGCGTTGCAAGCCCCTTTGGACCATCCAAAAGTGTCACCAAAGGAAGGCTTTGGGTACAAGAGAACTCCCCAGGGGAGACTTTACGCAGCCCCACATGCAACTGGACCCTCCGGGTTCGCTGTTTCCGAGCATTCCTAAACATAGCCCTAGCCGGCAAGGAAGACGACTGAAAAATCAGGCCCCAGGAAATGCGTTGCAAGCCCCATTGGACCATCCAAAAGTGCCCCCAAAGGAAGGCTTTGGGTACAAGAGAACTCCCCAGGGGAGCCTTTACGCAGCCCCATATGCAACTGGACCCTCCGGGTTCGCTGTTTCAGAGCAACCCTAAATATATCACTAGCCGGCATGGGAGAAGACTGAAAACCCGGGCCACAGAAAATGCGTTTCAAGCCCCTTTGGACCATCCAAAAGTGTCACCAAAGGAAGGCTTTGGGTACAAGTGAACTCCCCAGGGGAGCCTTTACGCAGCCCCACATGCAACTGGACCCTCCGGGATCACTGTTCCTGAGCAAACCTAAACATAGCCCTAGCCGTCATCGGAGACAAGTGAAAAATCAGGCGCCAGGAAATGCGTTGCAAGCCCCTTTGGACCATCCAAAAGTGCCCCCAAAGGAAGGCTTTGGGTACATCTGAAGTTCCCAGGGGAGCCTTTACGCAGCCCCACATGCAACTGGACCCTCCGGGTTCGCTGTTCCTGAGCAAACCTAAACGTAGCCCTAGCCGTCATCGGAGACGACTGAAAAATCAGGCCCCAGGAAATGCGTTCCGAGGCCTTTTCAACCATCCAAATGTGCCCCCAAAGGAAGGCTTTGGGTACAAGTGAACTCCCCAGGGGAGCCTTTACGCAGCCCCACATGCAACTGGACCCTCCGGGTTCGATTTTTCCGAGCAACCCTAAACATATCCCTAGCCGGCATGGGAGAAGACTGAAAACCCGGGCCCCAGAAAATGG
Source organism: Anas acuta (assembly GCF_963932015.1). NCBI lineage: Eukaryota > Metazoa > Chordata > Aves > Anseriformes > Anatidae > Anas > Anas acuta. The sequence continues at coordinate 19,082 of NW_027076271.1, read as the reverse complement.
CATTGCAAGCCCCATTGGACCATCCAAAAGTGTCACCAAAGGAAGGCTTTGGGTACAAGTGATCTCCCCAGGGGAGCCTTTACGCAGCCCCACATGCAACTGGACCGTCCGGGTTCGATTTTTCGAACAACCCTAAATATATCCCTAGCCGGCATGGGAGAAGACTGAAAACCCGGGCCACAGAAAATGGCATTGCAAGCCCCTTTGGACCATCCAAAAGTGTCACCAAAGGAAGGCTTTGGGTACAAGTGAACTCCCCAGGGGAGCCTTTACGCAGCCCCACATGCAACTGGACCCTCCGGGTTCGATTTTTCGAACAACCCTAAATATATCCCTAGCCGGCATGGGAGAAGACTGAAAACCCGGGCCCCAGAAAACGCGTTGCAAGCCCCTTTGGACCATCCAAAAGTGTCACCAAAGGAAGGCTTTGGGTACAAGTGATCTCCCCATTGGAGCCTTTACTCAGCCCCACATGTAACAGGACCCTCCGAGTTCGCTGTTCCTGAGCAAACCTAAACGTAGCCCTAGCCATCATCGGAGACAAGTGAAAAATCAGGCCCCAGGAAATGCGTTGCAAGCCCCTTAGGACCATCCAAAAGTGCCTGCAAAGGAAGGCTTTGGATACAAGTGAACTCCCCAGGGGAGTCTTTACGCAGCGCCACATGCAACTGGACCGTTCAGGTTCGATTTTTCCTAGCAACCCTTAATATATCCCTAGCCGGCATGGGAGAAGACTGAAAACCCGGGCCCCAGAAAGCGCGTTGCACGCCCCTTTGGACCATCCAAAAGTGTCACCAAAGGAAGGCTTTGGGTACAAGTGTACTCCCCAGGGGAGCCTTTACGCAGCCCCACATGCATCTGGACCCTCCGGGTTCGCTGTTCATGAGCAAACCTAAACGTAGCCCTAGCCATCATCGGAGACGAGTGAAAAATCAGGCCCCAGGAAATGCGTTGCAAGCCCCTTAGGACCATCCAAAAGTGCCTGCAAAGGAAGGCTTTGGATACAAGTGAACTCCCCAGGGGAGCCTTTACGCAGCCCCACATGCAACTGGACCGTTCAGGTTCGATTTTTCGAACAACCCTAAATATATCCCTAGCCGGCATGGGAGAAGACTGAAAACCCGGGCCCCAGAAAACGCGTTGCAAGCCCCATTGGACCATCCAAAAGTGCCCCCAAAGGAAGGCTTTGGGTACAAGTGAACTCCCCAGGGGAGCCTTTACGCAGCCCCACATGCAACTGGACCGTCCGGGTTCGATTTTTCGAACAACCCTAAATATATCCCTAGCCGGCATGGGAGAAGACTGAAAACCCGGGCCCCAGAAAATGCGTTGCAAGCCCCTTAGGACCATCCAAAAGTGCCCCCAAAGGAAGGCTTTGGGTACAAGTGAACTCCCCAGGGGAGCCTTTACGCAGCCCCACATGCAACTGGACCGTCCGGGTTCGATTTTTCGAACAACCCTAAATATATCCCTAGCCGGCATGGGAGAAGACTGAAAACCCGGGCCCCAGAAAACGCGTTGCAAGCCCATTTGGACCATCGAAAAGTGTCACCAAAGGAAGGCTTTGGGTACAAGTGAACTCCCCAGGGGAGCCTTTACGCAGCCCCACATGCAACTGGACCCTCCGGGATCGCTCTTTCTGAGCATCCCTAAACATAGCCCTAGCCGGCATTGAAGACGACTGAAAAATCAGACCCCAGGAAATGTGTTGCGAGCCCGTTTGGACCATCCAAAAGTGCCCCCAAAGGAAGGCTTTGGGTACAAGAGAACTCCCCAGGGGAGCCTTTACGCAGCCCCACATGCAACTGGACCCTCCGGGTTTGCTGTTCCTGAGCAACCCTAAATATATCCCTAGCCAGCATGGGAGAAGACTGAAAACCCGGGCCCCAGAAATCGCGTTGCAAGCCCCTTTGGACCATCCAAAAGTGTCACCAAAGGAAGGCTTTGGGTACAAGTGAACTCCCCAGGGGAGCCTTTACGCAGCCCCACATGCAACTGGACCCTCCGGGTTCGCTGTTTCCGAGCATCCCTAAACATAGCACAAGCCGGCATCGAAGACGACTGAAAAATCAGGCCCCAAGAAATGCGTTGCGAGCCCTTTTCACCCATCCAAAAGTGCCCCCAAAGGAAGGCTTTGCGTACAAGTGAACTCCCCAGGGGAGCCTTTACGCAGCCCCACATGCAACTGGACCCTCCGAGTTCGCCGTTCCTGAGCAAACCTAAACATAGCCCTAGCCATCATCGGAGACGAGTGAAAAATCAGGCCCCAGGAAATGTGTTGCGAGCCCCTTTGGACCATCCAAAAGTGCCCCCAAAGGAAGGCTTTGGGTACAAGAGAACTCCCCAGGGGAGACTTTACGCAGCGCCACATGCAACTGGACCCTTCGGGTTCGATTTTTCCGAGCAACCCTTAATATATCCCTAGCAGGCATGGGAGAAGACTGAAAACCCGGGCCCCAGAAAGCGCGTTGCACGCCCCTTTGGACCATCCAAAAGTGTCACCAAAGGAAGGCTTTGGGTACAAGAGAACTCCCCAGGGGAGCCTTTAGCAGCCCCACATGCAACTGGACCCTCCGGGTTCGCTGTTCATGAGCAAACCTAAACGTAGCTCTAGCCGTCATCGGAGACGACTGAAAAATCAGGCCCCAGGAAATGCGTTCCGAGGCCTTTTCGCCCATCCAAATGTGCCGCCAAATGAAGGCTTTGGGTACAAGTGAACTCCCCAGGGGAGCCTTTACGCAGCCCCACATGCAACTGGACCCTCCGGGTTCGATTTTTCCGAGCAACCCTAAACATAACCCTAGCCGGCATGGGAGAAGACTGAAAACCTGGGCCCCAGAAAACGCGTTGCAAGCCCCTTTGGACCATCCAAAAGTGCCCCCAAAGGAAGGCTTTGGGTACATCTGAAGTTCCCAGGGGAGCCTTTACGCAGCTCCATATGCAACTGGACCCTCCGGGTTCGCTGTTTCAAAGCAACCCTAAATATATCACTAGCCGGCATGAGAGAAGACTGAAAACCCGGGCCACAGAAAATGCGTTGCAAGCCCCTTTGGACCATCCAAAAGTGTCACCAAAGGAAGGCTTTGGGTACAAGAGAACTCCCCAGGGGAGCCTTTACGCAGCCCCACATGCAACTGGACCCTCCGGGTTCGCTGTTTCCGAGCATTCCTAAACATAGCACAAGCCGGCATCGAAGACGACTGAAAAATCAGGCCCCAGGAAATGTGTTGCGAGCCCCTTTGGACCATCCAAAAGTGCCCCCAAAGGAAGGCTTTGGGTACAAGTGAACTCCCCAGGGGAGCCTTTACGCAGCCCCACATGCAACTGGACCCTCCGGTTTCGCTGTTTCTGAGCATCCCTAAACATAGCCCTAGCCGGCATTGAAGACGACTGAAAAATCAGGCCCCAGGAAATGTGTTGCGAGCCCCTTTGGACCATCCAAAAGTGCCCCCAAAGGAAGGCTTTGGATACAAGTGAACTCCCCAGGGGAGCCTTTACGCAGCCCCACATGCAACTGGACCGTCCGGGTTCGATTTTTCAAACAACCCTAAATATATCCCTAGCCGGCATGGGAGAAGACTGAAAACCCGGGCCCCAGAAAACGCGTTGCAAGCCCATTTGGACCATCCAAAAGTGTCACCAAAGGAAGGCTTTGGGTACAAGTGAACTCCCCAGGGGAGCCTTTACGCAGCCCCACATGCAACTGGACCCTCCAGTTTCGCTGTTTCTGAGCATCCCTAAACATAGCCCTAGCCGGCATCGAAGACGACTGAAAAATCAGGCCCCAGGAAATGTGTTGCGAGCCCCTTTGGACCATCCAAAAGTGCCCACAAAGGAAGGCTTTGGGTACAAGAGAACTCCCCAGGGGAGTCTTTACGCAGCCCCACATGCAACTGGACCGTCCAGGTTCGATTTTTCCGAGCAACCCTAAATATATCCCTAGCCGGCATGGGAGAAGTCTGAAAACCCGGGCCCCAGAAAACGCGTTGCAAGCCCCTTTGGACCATCCAAAAGTGTCACCAAAGGAAGGCTTTGGGTACAAGAGAACTCCCCAGGGGAGACTTTACGCAGCCCCACATGCAACTGGACCCTCCGGGTTCGCTGTTTCCGAGCATTCCTAAACATAGCCCTAGCCGGCAAGGAAGACGACTGAAAAATCAGGCCCCAGGAAATGCGTTGCAAGCCCCATTGGACCATCCAAAAGTGCCCCCAAAGGAAGGCTTTGGGTACATCTGAAGTTCCCAGGGGAGCCTTTACGCAGCCCCATATGCAACTGGACCCTCCGGGTTCGCTGTTTCAGAGCAACCCTAAATATATCACTAGCCGGCATGGGAGAAGACTGAAAACCCGGGCCACAGAAAATGCGTTTCAAGCCCCTTTGGACCATCCAAAAGTGTCACCAAAGGAAGGCTTTGGGTACAAGTGAACTCCCCAGGGGAGCCTTTACGCAGCCCCACATGCAACTGGACCCTCCGGGATCACTGTTCCTGAGCAAACCTAAACATAGCCCTAGCCGTCATCGGAGACAAGTGAAAAATCAGGCCCCAGGAAATGCGTTGCAAACCCCTTTGGACCATCCAAAAGTGCCCCCAAAGGAAGGCTTTGGGTACATCTGAAGTTCCCAGGGGAGCCTTTACGCAGCCCCACATGCAACTGGACCCTCCGGGTTCGCTGTTCCTGAGCAAACCTAAACGTAGCCCTAGCCGTCATCGGAGACGAGTGAAAAATCAGGCCCCAGGAAATGCGTTCCGAGGCCTTTTCGCCCATCCAAATGTGCCCCCAAAGGAAGGCTTTGGGTACAAGTGAACTCCCCAGGGGAGCCTTTACGCAGCCCCACATGCAACTGGACCCTCCGGGTTCGATTTTTCCGAGCAACCCTAAACATATCCCTAGCCGGCATGGGAGAAGACTGAAAACCCGGGCCCCAGAAAATGGCATTGCAAGCCCCATTGGACCATCCAAAAGTGTCACCAAAGGAAGGCTTTGGGTACAAGTGATCTCCCCAGGGGAGCCTTTACGCAGCCCCACATGCAACTGGACCGTCCGGGTTCGATTTTTCGAACAACCCTAAATATATCCCTAGCTGGCATGGGAGAAGACTGAAAACCCGGGCCACAGAAAATGGCATTGCAAGCCCCTTTGGACCATCCAAAAGTGTCACCAAAGGAAGGCTTTGGGTACAAGTGAACTCCCCAGGGGAGCCTTTACGCAGCCCCACATGCAACTGGACCCTCCGGGTTCGATTTTTCGAACAACCCTAAATATATCCCTAGCCGGCATGGGAGAAGACTGAAAACCCGGGCCCCAGAAAACGCGTTGCAAGCCCCTTTGGACCATCCAAAAGTGTCACCAAAGGAAGGCTTTGGGTACAAGTGATCTCCCCATTGGAGCCTTTACGCAGCCCCACATGTAACAGGACCCTCCGAGTTCGCTGTTCCTGAGCAAACCTAAACGTAGCCCTAGCCATCATCGGAGACGAGTGAAAAATCAGGCCCCAGGAAATGCGTTGCAAGCCCCTTAGGACCATCCAAAAGTGCCTGCAAAGGAAGGCTTTGGATACAAGTGAACTCCCCAGGGGAGCCTTTACGCAGCCCCACATGCAACTGGACCGTTCAGGTTCGATTTTTCGAACAACCCTAAATATATTCCTAGCCGGCATGGGAGAAGACTGAAAACCCGGGCCCCAGAAAACGCGTTGCAAGCCCCATTGGACCATCCAAAAGTGCCCCCAAAGGAAGGCTTTGGGTACAAGTGAACTCCCCAGGGGAGCCTTTACGCAGCCCCACATGCAACTGGACCCTCCGGGTTCGCTGTTTCAAAGCAACCCTAAATATATCACTAGCCGGCATGAGAGAAGACTGAAAACCCGGGCCACAGAAAATGCGTTGCAAGCCCCTTTGAACCATCCAAAAGTGTCACCAAAGGAAGGCTTTGGGTACAAGAGAACTCCCCAGGGGAGCCTTTACGCAGCCCCACATGCAACTGGACCCTCCGGGTTCGCTGTTTCCGAGCATTCCTAAACATAGCACAAGCCGGCATCGAAGACGACTGAAAAATCAGGCCCCAGGAAATGTGTTGCGAGCCCCTTTGGACCATCCAAAAGTGCCCCCAAAGGAAGGCTTTGGGTACAAGTGAACTCCCCAGGGGAGCCTTTACGCAGCCCCACATGCAACTGGACCCTCCGGGTTCGATTTTTCCGAGCAACCCTAAACATATCCCTAGCCGGCATGGGAGAAGACTGAAAACCCGGGCCCCAGAAAATGGCATTGCAAGCCCCATTGGACCATCCAAAAGTGTCACCAAAGGAAGGCTTTGGGTACAAGTGATCTCCCCAGGGGAGCCTTTACGCAGCCCCACATGCAACTGGACCGTCCGGGTTCGATTTTTCGAACAACCCTAAATATATCCCTAGCCGGCATGGGAGAAGACTGAAAACCCGGGCCACAGAAAATGGCATTGCAAGCCCCTTTGGACCATCCAAAAGTGTCACCAAAGGAAGGCTTTGGGTACAAGTGATCTCCCCATTGGAGCCTTTACGCAGCCCCACATGTAACAGGACCCTCCGAGTTCGCTGTTCCTGAGCAAACCTAAACGTAGCCCTAGCCATCATCGGAGACGAGTGAAAAATCAGGCCCCAGGAAATGCGTTGCAAGCCCCTTAGGACCATCCAAAAGTGCCTGCAAAGGAAGGCTTTGGATACAAGTGAACTCCCCAGGGGAGTCTTTACGCAGCGCCACATGCAACTGGACCCTTCGGGTTCGATTTTTCCTAGCAACCCTTAATATATCCCTAGCCGGCATGGGAGAAGACTGAAAACCCGGGCCCCAGAAAGCGCGTTGCACGCCCCTTTGGACCATCCAAAAGTGTCACCAAAGGAAGGCTTTGGGTACAAGTGTACTCCCCAGGGGAGCCTTTACGCAGCCCCACATGCATCTGGACCCTCCGGGTTCGCTGTTCATGAGCAAACCTAAACGTAGCCCTAGCCATCATCGGAGACGAGTGAAAAATCAGGCCCCAGGAAATGCGTTGCAAGCCCCTTAGGACCATCCAAAAGTGCCTGCAAAGGAAGGCTTTGGATACAAGTGAACTCCCCAGGGGAGCCTTTACGCAGCCCCACATGCAACTGGACCGTTCAGGTTCGATTTTTCGAACAACCCTAAATATATCCCTAGCCGGCATGGGAGAAGACTGAAAACCCGGGCCCCAGAAAACGCGTTGCAAGCCCCATTGGACCATCCAAAAGTGCCCCCAAAGGAAGGCTTTGGGTACAAGTGAACTCCCCAGGGGAGCCTTTACGCAGCCCCACATGCAACTGGACCGTCCGGGTTCGATTTTTCGAACAACCCTAAATATATCCCTAGCCGGCATGGGAGAAGACTGAAAACCCGGGCCCCAGAAAATGCGTTGCAAGCCCCTTAGGACCATCCAAAAGTGCCCCCAAAGGAAGGCTTTGGGTACAAGTGAACTCCCCAGGGGAGCCTTTACGCAGCCCCACATGCAACTGGACCGTCCGGGTTCGATTTTTCGAACAACCCTAAATATATCCCTAGCCGGCATGGGAGAAGACTGAAAACCCGGGCCCCAGAAAACGCGTTGCAAGCCCATTTGGACCATCCAAAAGTGTCACCAAAGGAAGGCTTTGGGTACAAGTGAACTCCCCAGGGGAGCCTTTACGCAGCCCCACATGCAACTGGACCCTCCGGGATCGCTCTTTCTGAGCATCCCTAAACATAGCCCTAGCCGGCATTGAAGACGACTGAAAAATCAGACCCCAGGAAATGTGTTGCGAGCCCGTTTGGACCATCCAAAAGTGCCCCCAAAGGAAGGCTTTGGGTACAAGAGAACTCCCCAGGGGAGCCTTTACGCAGACCCACATGCAACTGGACCCTCCCGGTTTGCTGTTCCTGAGCAACCCTAAATATATCCCTAGCCAGCATGGGAGAAGACTGAAAATCCGGGCCCCAGAAATCGCGTTGCACGCCCCTTTGGACCATCCAAAAGTGTCACCAAAGGAAGGCTTTGGGTACAATAGAACTCCCCAGGGGAGCCTTTACGCAGCCCCACATGCAACTGGACCCTCCGGGTTCGCTGTTCATGAGCAAACCTAAACGTAGCCCTAGCCGTCATCGGAGACGACTGAAAAATCAGGCCCCAGGAAATGCGTTCCGAGGCCTTTTCGCCCATCCAAATGTGCCGCCAAATGAAGGCTTTGGGTACAAGTGAACTCCCCAGGGGAGCCTTTACGCAGCCCCACATGCAACTGGACCCTCCGGGTTCGATTTTTCCGAGCAACCCTAAACATAACCCTAGCCGGCATGGGAGAAGACTGAAAACCTGGGCCCCAGAAAACGCGTTGCAAGCCCCTTTGGACCATCCAAAAGTGCCCCCAAAGGAAGGCTTTGGGTACATCTGAAGTTCCCAGGGGAGCCTTTACGCAGCTCCATATGCAACTGGACCCTCCGGGTTCGCTGTTTCAAAGCAACCCTAAATATATCACTAGCCGGCATGAGAGAAGACTGAAAACCCGGGCCACAGAAAATGCGTTGCAAGCCCCTTTGGACCATCCAAAAGTGTCACCAAAGGAAGGCTTTGGGTACAAGAGAACTCCCCAGGGGAGCCTTTACGCAGCCCCACATGCAACTGGACCCTCCGGGTTCGCTGTTTCCGAGCATTCCTAAACATAGCACAAGCCGGCATCGAAGACGACTGAAAAATCAGGCCCCAGGAAATGTGTTGCGAGCCCCTTTGGACCATCCAAAAGTGCCCCCAAAGGAAGGCTTTGGGTACAAGTGAACTCCCCAGGGGAGCCTTTACGCAGCCCCACATGCAACTGGACCCTCCGGTTTCGCTGTTTCTGAGCATCCCTAAACATAGCCCTAGCCGGCATTGAAGACGACTGAAAAATCAGGCCCCAGGAAATGTGTTGCGAGCCCCTTTGGACCATCCAAAAGTGCCCCCAAAGGAAGGCTTTGGATACAAGTGAACTCCCCAGGGGAGCCTTTACGCAGCCCCACATGCAACTGGACCGTCCGGGTTCGATTTTTCAAACAACCCTAAATATATCCCTAGCCGGCATGGGAGAAGACTGAAAACCCGGGCCCCAGAAAACGCGTTGCAAGCCCATTTGGACCATCCAAAAGTGTCACCAAAGGAAGGCTTTGGGTACAAGTGAACTCCCCAGGGGAGCCTTTACGCAGCCCCACATGCAACTGGACCCTCCAGTTTCGCTGTTTCTGAGCATCCCTAAACATAGCCCTAGCCGGCATCGAAGACGACTGAAAAATCAGGCCCCAGGAAATGTGTTGCGAGCCCCTTTGGACCATCCAAAAGTGCCCACAAAGGAAGGCTTTGGGTACAAGAGAACTCCCCAGGGGAGTCTTTACGCAGCCCCACATGCAACTGGACCGTCCAGGTTCGATTTTTCCGAGCAACCCTAAATATATCCCTAGCCGGCATGGGAGAAGTCTGAAAACCCGGGCCCCAGAAAACGCGTTGCAAGCCCCTTTGGACCATCCAAAAGTGTCACCAAAGGAAGGCTTTGGGTACAAGAGAACTCCCCAGGGGAGACTTTACGCAGCCCCACATGCAACTGGACCCTCCGGGTTCGCTGTTTCCGAGCATTCCTAAACATAGCCCTAGCCGGCAAGGAAGACGACTGAAAAATCAGGCCCCAGGAAATGCGTTGCAAGCCCCATTGGACCATCCAAAAGTGCCCCCAAAGGAAGGCTTTGGGTACAATAGAACTCCCCAGGGGAGCCTTTACGCAGCCCCACATGCAACTGGACCCTCCGGGTTCGCTGTTCATGAGCAAACCTAAACGTAGCCCTAGCCGTCATCGGAGACGACTGAAAAATCAGGCCCCAGGAAATGCGTTCCGAGGCCTTTTCGCCCATCCAAATGTGCCGCCAAATGAAGGCTTTGGGTACAAGTGAACTCCCCAGGGGAGCCTTTACGCAGCCCCACATGCAACTGGACCCTCCGGGTTCGATTTTTCCGAGCAACCCTAAACATAACCCTAGCCGGCATGGGAGAAGACTGAAAACCTGGGCCCCAGAAAACGCGTTGCAAGCCCCTTTGGACCATCCAAAAGTGCCCCCAAAGGAAGGCTTTGGGTACATCTGAAGTTCCCAGGGGAGCCTTTACGCAGCTCCATATGCAACTGGACCCTCCGGGTTCGCTGTTTCAAAGCAACCCTAAATATATCACTAGCCGGCATGAGAGAAGACTGAAAACCCGGGCCACAGAAAATGCGTTGCAAGCCCCTTTGGACCATCCAAAAGTGTCACCAAAGGAAGGCTTTGGGTACAAGAGAACTCCCCAGGGGAGCCTTTACGCAGCCCCACATGCAACTGGACCCTCCGGGTTCGCTGTTTCCGAGCATTCCTAAACATAGCACAAGCCGGCATCGAAGACGACTGAAAAATCAGGCCCCAGGAAATGTGTTGCGAGCCCCTTTGGACCATCCAAAAGTGCCCCCAAAGGAAGGCTTTGGGTACAAGTGAACTCCCCAGGGGAGCCTTTACGCAGCCCCACATGCAACTGGACCCTCCGGTTTCGCTGTTTCTGAGCATCCCTAAACATAGCCCTAGCCGGCATTGAAGACGACTGAAAAATCAGGCCCCAGGAAATGTGTTGCGAGCCCCTTTGGACCATCCAAAAGTGCCCCCAAAGGAAGGCTTTGGATACAAGTGAACTCCCCAGGGGAGCCTTTACGCAGCCCCACATGCAACTGGACCGTCCGGGTTCGATTTTTCAAACAACCCTAAATATATCCCTAGCCGGCATGGGAGAAGACTGAAAACCCGGGCCCCAGAAAACGCGTTGCAAGCCCATTTGGACCATCCAAAAGTGTCACCAAAGGAAGGCTTTGGGTACAAGTGAACTCCCCAGGGGAGCCTTTACGCAGCCCCACATGCAACTGGACCCTCCAGTTTCGCTGTTTCTGAGCATCCCTAAACATAGCCCTAGCCGGCATCGAAGACGACTGAAAAATCAGGCCCCAGGAAATGTGTTGCGAGCCCCTTTGGACCATCCAAAAGTGCCCACAAAGGAAGGCTTTGGGTACAAGAGAACTCCCCAGGGGAGTCTTTACGCAGCCCCACATGCAACTGGACCGTCCAGGTTCGATTTTTCCGAGCAACCCTAAATATATCCCTAGCCGGCATGGGAGAAGTCTGAAAACCCGGGCCCCAGAAAACGCGTTGCAAGCCCCTTTGGACCATCCAAAAGTGTCACCAAAGGAAGGCTTTGGGTACAAGAGAACTCCCCAGGGGAGACTTTACGCAGCCCCACATGCAACTGGACCCTCCGGGTTCGCTGTTTCCGAGCATTCCTAAACATAGCCCTAGCCGGCAAGGAAGACGACTGAAAAATCAGGCCCCAGGAAATGCGTTGCAAGCCCCATTGGACCATCCAAAAGTGCCCCCAAAGGAAGGCTTTGGGTACATCTGAAGTTCCCAGGGGAGCCTTTACGCAGCCCCATATGCAACTGGACCCTCCGGGTTCGCTGTTTCAGAGCAACCCTAAATATATCACTAGCCGGCATGGGAGAAGACTGAAAACCCGGGCCCCAGAAAACGCGTTTCAAGCCCCTTTGGACCATCCAAAAGTGTCACCAAAGGAAGGCTTTGGGTACAAGTGAACTCCCCAGGGGAGCCTTTACACAGCCCCACATGCAACTGGACCCTCCGGGATCACTGTTCCTGAGCAAACCTAAACATAGCCCTAGCCGTCATCGGAGACAAGTGAAAAATCAGGCCCCAGGAAATGCATTGCAAGCCCCTTTGGACCAGCCAAAAGTGCCCCCAAAGGAAGGCTTTGGGTACATCTGAAGTTCCCAGGGGAGCCTTTACGCAGCCCCACATGCAACTGGACCCTCCGGGTTCGCTGTTCCTGAGCAAACCTAAACGTAGCCCTAGCCGTCATCGGAGACGAGTGAAAAATCAGGCCCCAGGAAATGCGTTCCGAGGCCTTTTCGCCCATCCAAATGTGCCCCCAAAGGAAGGCTTTGGGTACAAGTGAACTCCCCAGGGGAGCCTTTACGCAGCCCCACATGCAACTGGACCCTCCGGGTTCGATTTTTCCGAGCAACCCTAAACATATCCCTAGCCGGCATGGGAGAAGACTGAAAACCCGGGCCCCAGAAAATGGCATTGCAAGCCCCATTGGACCATCCAAAAGTGTCACCAAAGGAAGGCTTTGGGTACAAGTGATCTCCCCAGGGGAGCCTTTACGCAGCCCCACATGCAACTGGACCGTCCGGGTTCGATTTTTCGAACAACCCTAAATATATCCCTAGCCGGCATGGGAGAAGACTGAAAACCCGGGCCACAGAAAATGGCATTGCAAGCCCCTTTGGACCATCCAAAAGTGTCACCAAAGGAAGGCTTTGGGTACAAGTGAACTCCCCAGGGGAGCCTTTACGCAGCCCCACATGCAACTGGACCCTCCGGGTTCGATTTTTCGAACAACCCTAAATATATCCCTAGCCGGCATGGGAGAAGACTGAAAACCCGGGCCCCAGAAAACGCGTTGCAAGCCCCTTTGGACCATCCAAAAGTGTCACCAAAGGAAGGCTTTGGGTACAAGTGATCTCCCCATTGGAGCCTTTACGCAGCCCCACATGTAACAGGACCCTCCGAGTTCGCTGTTCCTGAGCAAACCTAAACGTAGCCCTAGCCATCATCGGAGACGAGTGAAAAATCAGGCCCCAGGAAATGCGTTGCAAGCCCCTTAGGACCATCCAAAAGTGCCTGCAAAGGAAGGCTTTGGATACAAGTGAACTCCCCAGGGGAGCCTTTACGCAGCCCCACATGCAACTGGACCGTTCAGGTTCGATTTTTCGAACAACCCTAAATATATTCCTAGCCGGCATGGGAGAAGACTGAAAACCCGGGCCCCAGAAAACGCGTTGCAAGCCCCATTGGACCATCCAAAAGTGCCCCCAAAGGAAGGCTTTGGGTACAAGTGAACTCCCCAGGGGAGCCTTTACGCAGCCCCACATGCAACTGGACCGTCCGGGTTCGATTTTTCGAACAACCCTAAATATATCCCTAGCCGGCATGGGAGAAGACTGAAAACCCGGGCCCCAGAAAATGCGTTGCAAGCCCCTTAGGACCATCCAAAAGTGCCCCCAAAGGAAGGCTTTGGGTACAAGTGAACTCCCCAGGGGAGCCTTTACGCAGCCCCACATGCAACTGGACCGTCCGGGTTCGATTTTTCGAACAACCCTAAATATATCCCTAGCCGGCATGGGAGAAGACTGAAAACCCGGGCCCCAGAAAACGCGTTGCAAGCCCATTTGGACCATCCAAAAGTGTCACCAAAGGAAGGCTTTGGGTACAAGTGAACTCCCCAGGGGAGCCTTTACGCAGCCCCACATGCAACTGGACCCTCCGGTTTCGCTGTTTCCGAGCATCCCTAAACATAGCCCTAGCCGGCATCGAAGACGACTGAAAAATCAGGCCCCAAGAAATGCGTTGCGAGCCCTTTTCACCCATCCAAAAGTGCCCCCAAAGGAAGGCTTTGCGTACAAGAGAACTCCCCAGGGGAGTCTTTACGCAGCGCCACATGCAACTGGACCCTCCGAGTTCGATTTTTCCTAGCAACCCTTAATATATCCCTAGCCGGCATGGGAGAAGACTGAAAACCCGGGCCCCAGAAAGCGCGTTGCACGCCCCTTTGGACCATCCAAAAGTGTCACCAAAGGAAGGCTTTGGGTACAAGTGTACTCCCCAGGGGAGCCTTTACGCAGCCCCACATGCATCTGGACCCTCCGGGTTCGCTGTTCATGAGCAAACCTAAACGTAGCCCTAGCCGTCATCGGAGACGACTGAAAAATCAGGCCCCAGGAAATGCGTTCCGAGGCCTTTTCGCCCATCCAAATGTGCCGCCAAATGAAGGCTTTGGGTACAAGTGAACTCCCCAGGGGAGCCTTTACGCAGCCCCACATGCAACTGGACCGTCCGGGTTCGATTTTTCCGAGCAACCCTAAACATAACCCTAGCCGGCATGGGAGAAGACTGAAAACCTGGGCCCCAGAAAACGCGTTGCAAGCCCCTTTGGACCATCCAAAAGTGCCCCCAAAGGAAGGCTTTGGGTACATCTGAAGTTCCCAGGGGAGCCTTTACGCAGCCCCATATGCAACTGGACCCTCCGGGTTCGCTGTTTCAAAGCAACCCTAAATATATCACTAGCCGGCATGAGAGAAGACTGAAAACCCGGGCCACAGAAAATGCGTTGCAAGCCCCTTTGGACCATCCAAAAGTGTCACCAAAGGAAGGCTTTGGGTACAAGAGAACTCCCCATTGGAGCCTTTATGCAGCCCCACATGCAACTGGACCCTCCGGGTTCGCTGTTTCCGAGCATTCCTAAACATAGCACAAGCCGGCATCGAAGACGACTGAAAAATCAGGCCCCAGGAAATGTGTTGCGAGCCCCTTTGGACCATCCAAAAGTGCCCCCAAAGGAAGGCTTTGGGTACAAGTGAACTCCCCAGGGGAGCCTTTACGCAGCCCCACATGCAACTGGACCCTCCGGGTTCGATTTTTCCGAGCAACCCTAAACATATCCCTAGCCGGCATGGGAGAAGACTGAAAACCCGGGCCCCAGAAAATGGCATTGCAAGCCCCATTGGACCATCCAAAAGTGTCACCAAAGGAAGGCTTTGGGTACAAGTGATCTCCCCAGGGGAGCCTTTACGCAGCCCCACATGCAACTGGACCGTCCGGGTTCGATTTTTCGAACAATCCTAAATATATCCCTAGCCGGCATGGGAGAAGACTGAAAACCCGGGCCACAGAAAATGGCATTGCAAGCCCCTTTGGACCATCCAAAAGTGTCACCAAAGGAAGGCTTTGGGTACAAGTGATCTCCCCATTGGAGCCTTTACGCAGCCCCACATGCAACTGGACCCTCCGGGTTCGATTTTTCGAACAACCCTAAATATATCCCTAGCCGGCATGGGAGAAGACTGAAAACCCGGGCCCCAGAAAACGCGTTGCAAGCCCCTTTGGACCATCCAAAAGTGTCACCAAAGGAAGGCATTGGGTACAAGTGATCTCCCCATTGGAGCCTTTACGCAGCCCCACATGTAACAGGACCCTCCGAGTTCGCTGTTCCTGAGCAAACCTAAACGTAGCCCTAGCCATCATCGGAGACGAGTGAAAAATCAGGCCCCAGGAAATGCGTTGCAAGCCCCTTAGGACCATCCAAAAGTGCCTGCAAAGGAAGGCTTTGGATACAAGTGAACTCCCCAGGGGAGTCTTTACGCAGCGCCACATGCAACTGGACCCTTCGGGTTCGATTTTTCCTAGCAACCCTTAATATATCCCTAGCCGGCATGGGAGAAGACTGAAAACCCGGGCCCCAGAAAGCGCGTTGCACGCCCCTTTGGACCATCCAAAAGTGTCACCAAAGGAAGGCTTTGGGTACAAGTGTACTCCCCAGGGGAGCCTTTACGCAGCCCCACATGCATCTGGACCCTCCGGGTTCGCTGTTCATGAGCAAACCTAAACGTAGCCCTAGCCATCATCGGAGACGAGTGAAAAATCAGGCCCCAGGAAATGCGTTGCAAGCCCCTTAGGACCATCCAAAAGTGCCTGCAAAGGAAGGCTTTGGATACAAGTGAACTCCCCAGGGGAGCCTTTACGCAGCCCCACATGCAACTGGACCGTTCAGGTTCGATTTTTCGAACAACCCTAAATATATCCCTAGCCGGCATGGGAGAAGACTGAAAACCCGGGCCCCAGAAAACGCGTTGCAAGCCCCATTGGACCATCCAAAAGTGCCCCCAAAGGAAGGCTTTGGGTACAAGTGAACTCCCCAGGGGAGCCTTTACGCAGCCCCACATGCAACTGGACCCTCCGGGTTCGATTTTTCGAACAACCCTAAATATATCCCTAGCCGGCATGGGAGAAGACTGAAAACCCGGGCCCCAGAAAATGCGTTGCAAGCCCTTAGGACCATCCAAAAGTGCCCCCAAAGGAAGGCTTTGGGTACAAGTGAACTCCCCAGGGGAGCCTTTACGCAGCCCCACATGCATCTGGACCCTCCGGGTTCGCTGTTCATGAGCAAACCTAAACGTAGCCCTAGCCATCATCGGAGACGAGTGAAAAATCAGGCCCCAGGAAATGCGTTGCAAGCCCCTTAGGACCATCCAAAAGTGCCTGCAAAGGAAGGCTTTGGATACAAGTGAACTCCCCAGGGGAGCCTTTACGCAGCCCCACATGCAACTGGACCGTTCAGGTTCGATTTTTCGAACAACCCTAAATATATCCCTAGCCGGCATGGGAGAAGACTGAAAACCCGGGCCCCAGAAAACGCGTTGCAAGCCCCATTGGACCATCCAAAAGTGCCCCCAAAGGAAGGCTTTGGGTACAAGTGAACTCCCCAGGGGAGCCTTTACGCAGCCCCACATGCAACTGGACCGTCCGGGTTCGATTTTTCGAACAACCCTAAATATATCCCTAGCCGGCATGGGAGAAGACTGAAAACCCGGGCCCCAGAAAATGCGTTGCAAGCCCCTTAGGACCATCCAAAAGTGCCCCCAAAGGAAGGCTTTGGGTACAAGTGAACTCCCCACGGGGAGCCTTTACGCAGCCCCACATGCAACTGGACCGTCCGGGTTCGATTTTTCGAACAACCCTAAATATATCCCTAGCCGGCATGGGAGAAGACTGAATACCCGGGCCCCAGAAAACGCGTTGCAAGCCCATTTGGACCATCCAAAAGTGTCACCAAAGGAAGGCTTTGGGTACAAGTGAACTCCCCAGGGGAGCCTTTACGCAGCCCCACATGCAACTGGACCCTCCGGGATCGCTCTTTCTGAGCATCCCTAAACATAGCCCTAGCCGGCATTGAAGACGACTGAAAAATCAGACCCCAGGAAATGTGTTGCGAGCCCGTTTGGACCATCCAAAAGTGCCCCCAAAGGAAGGCTTTGGGTACAAGAGAACTCCCCAGGGGAGCCTTTACGCAGCCCCACATGCAACTGGACCCTCCGGGTTTGCTGTTCCTGAGCAACCCTAAATATATCCCTAGCCATCATGGGAGAAGACTGAAAACCCGGGCCCCAGAAATCGCGTTGCAAGCCCCTTTGGACCATCCAAAAGTGTCACCAAAGGAAGGCTTTGGGTACAAGTGAACTCCCCAGGGGAGCCTTTACGCAGCCCCACATGCAACTGGACCCTCCGAGTTCGCCGTTCCTGAGCAAACCTAAACATAGCCCTAGCCATCATCGGAGACGAGTGAAAAATCAGGCCCCAGGAAATGTGTTGCGAGCCCCTTTGGACCATCCAAAAGTGCCCCCAAAGGAAGGCTTTGGGTACAAGAGAACTCCCCAGGGGAGTCTTTACGCAGCGCCACATGCAACTGGACCCTTCGGGTTCGATTTTTCCGAGCAACCCTTAATATATCCCTAGCAGGCATGGGAGAAGACTGAAAACCCGGGCCCCAGAAAGCGCGTTGCACGCCCCTTTGGACCATCCAAAAGTGTCACCAAAGGAAGGCTTTGGGTACAAGAGAACTCCCCAGGGGAGCCTTTACGCAGCCCCACATGCAACTGGACCCTCCGGGTTCGCTGTTCATGAGCAAACCTAAACGTAGCCCTAGCCGTCATCGGAGACGACTGAAAAATCAGGCCCCAGGAAATGCGTTCCGAGGCCTTTTCGCCCATCCAAATGTGCCGCCAAATGAAGGCTTTGGGTACAAGTGAACTCCCCAGGGGAGCCTTTACGCAGCCCCACATGCAACTGGACCCTCCGGGTTCGATTTTTCCGAGCAACCCTAAACATAACCCTAGCCGGCATGGGAGAAGACTGAAAACCTGGGCCCCAGAAAACGCGTTGCAAGCCCCTTTGGACCATCCAAAAGTGCCCCCAAAGGAAGGCTTTGGGTACATCTGAAGTTCCCAGGGGAGCCTTTACGCAGCTCCATATGCAACTGGACCCTCCGGGTTCGCTGTTTCAAAGCAACCCTAAATATATCACTAGCCGGCATGAGAGAAGACTGAAAACCCGGGCCACAGAAAATGCGTTGCAAGCCCCTTTGGACCATCCAAAAGTGTCACCAAAGGAAGGCTTTGGGTACAAGAGAACTCCCCAGGGGAGCCTTTACGCAGCCCCACATGCAACTGGACCCTCCGGGTTCGCTGTTTCCGAGCATTCCTAAACATAGCACAAGCCGGCATCGAAGACGACTGAAAAATCAGGCCCCAGGAAATGTGTTGCGAGCCCCTTTGGACCATCCAAAAGTGCCCCCAAAGGAAGGCTTTGGGTACAAGTGAACTCCCCAGGGGAGCCTTTACGCAGCCCCACATGCAACTGGACCCTCCGGTTTCGATTTTTCAAACAACCCTAAATATATCCCTAGCCGGCATGGGAGAAGACTGAAAACCCGGGCCCCAGAAAACGCGTTGCAAGCCCATTTGGACCATCCAAAAGTGTCACCAAAGGAAGGCTTTGGGTACAAGTGAACTCCCCAGGGGAGCCTTTACGCAGCCCCACATGCAACTGGACCCTCCAGTTTCGCTGTTTCTGAGCATCCCTAAACATAGCCCTAGCCGGCATCGAAGACGACTGAAAAATCAGGCCCCAGGAAATGTGTTGCGAGCCCCTTTGGACCATCCAAAAGTGCCCACAAAGGAAGGCTTTGGGTACAAGAGAACTCCCCAGGGGAGTCTTTACGCAGCCCCACATGCAACTGGACCGTCCAGGTTCGACTTTTCCGAGCAACCCTAAATATATCCCTAGCCGGCATGGGAGAAGTCTGAAAACCCGGGCCCCAGAAAACGCGTTGCAAGCCCCATTGGACCATCCAAAAGTGCCCCCAAAGGAAGGCTTTGGGTACATCTGAAGTTCCCAGGGGAGCCTTTACGCAGCCCCATATGCAACTGGACCCTCCGGGTTCGCTGTTCCTGAGCAAACCTAAACATAGCCCTAGCCGTCATCGGAGACAAGTGAAAAATCAGGCCCCAGGAAATGCGTTGCAAGCCCCTTTGGACCATCCAAAAGTGCCCCCAAAGGAAGGCTTTGGGTACATCTGAAGTTCCCACGGGAGCCTTTACGCAGCCCCATATGCAACTG